>NC_054496.1:35185452-35357952 GCF_017639515.1 Carcharodon carcharias
CAGGTTGGTTTCCGCGGAGTGGCAGAGTCAGGTTGGTTTCCGCGGAGTGGCAGAGTCAGGTTGGTTTCCGCGGAGTGGCAGAGTCAGGTTGGTTTCCGCGGAGTGGCAGAGTCAGGTTGGTTTCCGCGGAGTGGCAGAGAGTCAGGTTGGTTTCCGCGGAGTGGCAGAGTCAGGTTGGTTCCGCGGAGTGGCAGAGTCAGGTTGGTTTCCGCGGAGTGGCAGATCAGAGTCAGGTTGGTTACCGCGGAGTGGCAGATCAGAGTCAGGTTGGTTTCCGCGGAGTGGCAGATCAGAGTCAGGTTGGTTTCCGCGGAGTGGCAGAGTCAGGT
Organism: Carcharodon carcharias; assembly: GCF_017639515.1. Taxonomy (NCBI): domain Eukaryota; kingdom Metazoa; phylum Chordata; class Chondrichthyes; order Lamniformes; family Lamnidae; genus Carcharodon; species Carcharodon carcharias. The sequence goes on from NC_054496.1 coordinate 35,185,782, forward strand.
TGGTTTCCGCGGAGTGGCAGATCAGAGTCAGGTTGGTTTCCGCGGAGTGGCAGATCAGAGTCAGGTTGGTTTCCGCGGAGTGGCAGAGTCAGGTTGGTTTCCGCGGAGTGGCAGAGTCAGGTTGGTTTCCGCGGAGTGGCAGAGTCAGGTTGGTTTCCGCGGAGTGGCAGAGTCAGGTTGGTTTCCGCGGAGTGGCAGAGTCAGGTTGGTTTCCGCGGAGTGGCAGAGTCAGGTTGGTTTCCGCGGAGTGGCAGAGTCAGGTTGGTTTCCGCGGAGTGGCAGAGTCAGATTGGTTTCCGCGGAGTGGCAGATCAGAGTCAGGTTGGTTTCCGCGGAGTGGCAGATCAGAGTCAGGTTGGTTTCCGCGGAGTGGCAGAGTCAGAGTCAGATTGGTTTCCGCGGAGTGGCAGATCAGAGTCAGGTTGGTTTCCGCGGAGTGGCAGAGTCAGGTTGGTTTCCGCGGAGTGGCAGATCAGAGTCAGATTGGTTTCCGCGGAGTGGCAGAGCAGAGTCAGGTTGGTTTCCGCGGAGTGGCAGAGTCAGGTTGGTTTCCGCGGAGTGGCAGAGTCAGGTTGGTTTCCGCGGAGTGGCAGAGTCAGGTTGGTTTCCGCGGAGTGGCAGATCAGAGTCAGGTTGGTTTCCGCGGAGTGGCAGATCAGAGTCAGGTTGGTTTCCGCGGAGTGGCAGAGTCAGAGTCAGATTGGTTTCCGCGGAGTGGCAGATCAGAGTCAGGTGGTTTCCGCGGAGTGGCAGAGGTCAGGTTGGTTTCCGCGGAAGTGGCAGAGTCAGAGTTCAGATTGGTTTCCGCGGAGTGGCAGATCAGAGTCAGGTTGGTTTCCGCGGAGTGGCAGAGTCAGGTGGGTTTCGCGGAGTGGCAGAGTCAGGTTGGTTTCCGCGGAGTGGCAGAGTCAGGTTGGTTTCCGCGGAGTGGCAGAGTCAGGTTGGTTTCCGCGGAGTGGCAGATCAGAGTCAGGTTGGTTTCCGCGGAGTGGCAGATCAGAGTCAGGTTGGTTTCCGCGGAGTGGCAGATCAGAGTCAGGTTGGTTTGCGCGGAGTGGCAGATCAGAGTCAGGTTGGTTTCCGCGGAGTGGCAGATCAGAGTCAGGTTGGTTTCCGCGGAGTGGCAGATCAGAGTCAGGTTGGTTTCCGCGGAGTGGCAGATCAGAGTCAGGTTGGTTTCCGCGGAGTGGCAGATCAGAGTCAGGTTGGTTTCCGCGGAGTGGCAGATCAGAGTCAGGTTGGTTTCCGCGGAGTGGCAGAGTCAGGTTGGTTTCCGCGGAGTGGCAGATTCAGGTTGGTTTTCCGCGGAGTGGCAGAGTCAGGTTGGTTTCCGCGGAGTGGCAGAGTCAGGTTGGTTTCCGCGGAGTGGCAGAGTCAGGTTGGTTTCCGCGGAGTGGCAGAGTCAGGTTGGTTTCCGCGGAGTGGGCAGAGTCCAGGTTGGTTTCCGCGGAGTGGCAGAGTCAGGTTGGTTTCCGCGGAGTGGCAGAGTCAGAGTCAGGTTGGTTTCGCGGAGTGGCAGATGCAGAGTCAGGTTGGTTTCCGCGGAGTGGCAGAGTCAGGTTGGTTTCCGCGGAGTGGCCAGAGTCAGGTTGGTTTCCGCGGAGTGCAGGCAGAGTCAGGTTGGTTTCCGCGGAGTGGCAGAGTCAGGTTGGTTCCGGCGGAGTGGCAGAGTCAGGTTGGTTTTCCGCGGAGTGGCAGAGTCAGGTTGGTTTCCGCGGAGTGGCAGATCAGAGTCAGGTTGGTTTCCGCGGAGTGGCAGAGGTCAGGTTGGTTTCCGCGGAGTGGCAGAGTCAGGTTGGTTTCCGCGGAGTGGCAGAGTCAGGTTGGTTTCCGCGGAGTGGCAGAGTCAGGTTGGTTTCCGCGGAGTGGCAGAGTCAGGTTGGTTTCCGCGGAGTGGCAGAGTCAGGTTGGTTTCCGCGGAGTGGCAGAGTCAGGTTGGTTTCCGCGGAGTGGCAGAGTCAGGTTGGTTTCCGCGGAGTGGCAGAGTCAGGTTGGTTTCCGCGGAGTGGCAGAGTCAGGTTGGTTTCCGCGGAGTGGCAGATCAGAGTCAGGTTGGTTTCCGCGGAGTGGCAGATCAGAGTCAGGTTGGTTTCCGCGGAGTGGCAGAAGGTCAGGTTGGTTTCCGCGGAGTGGCAGAGTCAGGTTGGTTTCCGCGGAGTGGCAGATCAGAGTCAGGTTGGTTTCCGCGGAGTGGCAGAGTCAGGTTGGTTTCCGCGGAGTGGCAGAGTCAGGTTGGTTTCCGCGGAGTGGCAGAGTCAGGTTGGTTTCCGCGGAGTGGCAGAGTCAGGTTGGTTTCCGCGGAGTGGCAGAGTCAGGTTGGTTTCCGCGGAAGTGGCAGAGTCCAGGTTGGTTTCCGCGGAGTGGCAGAGTCAGTTTTGGTTTCCGCGGAGTGGCAGAGGTCAGGTGTTTCCGCTGGAGTGGCAGAGTCAGGTTGGTTTCCGCGGAGTGGCAGAGTCAGGTTGGTTTCCGCGGAGTGGCAGAGTCAGGTTGGTTTCCGCGGAGTGGCAGAGTCAGGTTGGTTTCCGCGGAGTGGCAGAGTCAGGTTGGTTTCCGCGGAGTGGCAGAGTCAGGTTGGTTTCCGCGGAGTGGCAGAGTCAGGTTGGTTTCCGCGGAGTGGCAGAGTCAGGTTGGTTTCCGCGGAGTGGCAGAGTCAGGTTGGTTTCCGCGGAGTGGCAGAGTCAGGTTGGTTTCCGCGGAGTGGCAGAGGCAGGTTGGTTTCCGCGGAGTGGCAGAGTCAGGTTGGTTTCCGCGGAGTGGCAGATCAGAGTCAGGTTGGTTTCCGCGGAGTGGCAGAGTCAGGTTGGTTTCCGCGGAGTGGCAGAGTCAGGTTGGTTTCCGCGGAGTGGCAGATCAGAGTCAGGTTGGTTTCCGCGGAGTGGCAGAGTCAGGTTGGTTTCCGCGGAGTGGCAGAGTCAGGTTGGTTTCCGCGGAGTGGCAGAGTCAGGTTGGTTTCCGCGGAGTGGCAGAGGCAGGTTGGTTTCCGCGGAGTGGCAGATCAGAGTCAGGTTGGTTTCCGCGGAGTGGCAGATCAGAGTCAGGTTGGTTTCCGCGGAGTGGCAGAGTCAGGTTGGTTTCCGCGGAGTGGCAGATCAGAGTCAGGTTGGTTTCCGCGGAGTGGCAGATCAGAGTCAGGTTGGTTTCCGCGGAGTGGCAGAGTCAGGTTGGTTTCCGCGGAGTGGCAGAGTCAGGTTGGTTTCCGCGGAGTGGCAGAGGCAGGTTGGTTTCCGCGGAGTGGCAGAGTCAGGTTGGTTTCCGCGGAGTGGCAGAGTCAGGTTGGTTTCGCGAGAGTGGCAGAGTCAGGTTGGTTTTCCGCGGAGTGGCAGAGTCAGGTTGGTTTCCGCGGAGTGGCAGAGTCAGGTTGGTTTCCGCGGAGTGGCAGAGTCAGGTTGGTTTCCGCGGAGTGGCAGAGTCAGGTTGGTTTCCGCGGAGTGGCAGAGTCAGGTTGGTTTCCGCGGAGTGGCAGAGGTCAGGTTGGTTTCCGCGGATGTGGCAGAGTCAGGTTGGTTTCCGCGGAGTGGCAGATCAGAGTCAGGTTGGTTTCCGCGAGTGGCAGATCAGAGTCAGGTTGGTTTCCGCGGAGTGGCAGAGTCAGGTTGGTTTCCGCGGAGTGGCAGAGTCAGGTTGGTTTCCGCGGAGTGGCAGAGTCAGGTTGGTTTCCGCGGAGTGGCAGAGTCAGGTTGGTTTACCGCGGCAGTGGCAGAGTCAGGTTGGTTTCCGCGGAGTGGCAGAGTCAGGTTGGTTTCCCGCGGAGTGGCAAGAGGCAGGTTGTTGCACGAGTGGCAGAGGCAGGTTGGTTTTACGCCTGAGTGGCAGATGTCAGGTTTGGTTTCCGCGGAGTGGCAGAGTCAGGTTGGTTTCCGCGGAGTGGCAGAGTCAGGTTGGTTTCCGCGGAGTGGCAGAGTCAGGTTGGTTTCCGCGGAGTGGCAGATCAGAGTCAGGTTGGTTTCCGCGGAGTGGCAGAGTCAGGTTGGTTTCCGCGGAGTGGCAGAGTCAGGTTGGTTTCCGCGGAGTGGCAGATCAGAGTCAGGTTGGTTTCCGCGGAGTGGCAGAGTCAGGTTGGTTTCCGCGGAGTGGCAGAGTCAGGTTGGTTTCCGCGGAGTGGCAGAGTCAGGTTGGTTTCCGCGGAGTGGCAGAGTCAGGTTGGTTCTCCGCGGAGTGGCAGAGTCAGGTTGGTTTCCGCGGAGTGGCAGAGTCAGGTTGGTTTCCGCGGAGTGGCAGAGTCAGGTTGGTTTCCGCGGAGTGGCAGAGTCAGGTTGGTTTCCGCGGAGTGGCAGAAGGTCAGGTTGGTTTCCGCGGAGTGGCAGAGTCAGGTTGGTTTCCGCGGAGTGGCAGAGTCAGGTTGGTTTCCGCGGAGTGGCAGAGTCAGGTTGGTTTCCGCGGAGTGGCAGAGTCAGGTTGGTTTCCGCGGAGTGGCAGAGTCAGGTTGGTTTCCGCGGAGTGGCAGAGTCAGGTTGGTTTCCGCGGAGTGGCAGAGTCAGGTTGGTTTCCGCGGAGTGGCAGAGTCAGGTTGGTTTCCGCGGAGTGGCAGAGTCAGGTTGGTTTCCGCGGAGTGGCAGAGTCAGGTTGGTTTCCGCGGAGTGGCAGAGTCAGGTTGGTTTCCGCGGAGTGGCAGAGTCAGGTTGGTTTCCGCGGAGTGGCAGAGGCAGGTTGGTTTCCGCGGAGTGGCAGAGGCAGGTTGGTTTCCGCGGAGTGGCAGAGTCAGGTTGGTTTCCGCGGAGTGGCAGAGTCAGGTTGGTTTCCGCGGAGTGGCAGAGTCAGGTTGGTTTCCGCGGAGTGGCAGAGTCAGGTTGGTTTCCGCGGAGTGGCAGAGTCAGGTTGGTTTCCGCGGAGTGGCAGAGTCAGGTTGGTTTCCGCGGAGTGGCAGAGTCAGGTTGGTTTCCGCGGAGTGGCAGAGTCAGGTTGGTTTCCGCGGAGTGGCAGAGGCAGGTTGGTTTCCGCGGAGTGGCAGAGTCAGGTTGGTTTCCGCGGAGTGGCAGAGTCAGGTTGGTTTCCGCGGAGTGGCAGAGGCAGGTTGGTTTCCGCGGAGTGGCAGAGTCAGGTTGGTTTCCGCGGAGTGGCAGAGTCAGGTTGGTTTCCGCGGAGTGGCAGAGTCAGGTTGGTTTCCGCGGAGTGGCAGATCAGAGTCAGGTTGGTTTCCGCGGAGTGGCAGAGTCAGGTTGGTTTCCGCGGAGTGGCAGAGTCAGGTTGGTTTCCGCGGAGTGGCAGAGTCAGGTTGGTTTCCGCGGAGTGGCAGAGTCAGGTTGGTTTCCGCGGAGTGGCAGAGTCAGGTTGGTTTCCGCGGAGTGGCAGAGTCAGGTTGGTTTCCGCGGAGTGGCAGAGTCAGGTTGGTTTCCGCGGAGTGGCAGAGTCAGGTTGGTTTCCGCGGAGTGGCAGAGTCAGGTTGGTTTCCGCGGAGTGGCAGAGTCAGGTTGGTTTCCGCGGAGTGGCAGAGTCAGGTTGGTTTCCGCGGAGTGGCAGAGGCAGGTTGGTTTCCGCGGAGTGGCAGATCAGAGTCAGGTTGGTTTCCGCGGAGTGGCAGATCAGAGTCAGGTTGGTTTCCGCGGAGTGGCAGAGTCAGGTTGGTTTCCGCGGAGTGGCAGAGTCAGGTTGGTTTCCGCGGAGTGGCAGAGTCAGGTTGGTTTCCGCGGAGTGGCAGAGTCAGGTTGGTTTCCGCGGAGTGGCAGATCAGAGTCAGGTTGGTTTCCGCGGAGTGGCAGAGTCAGGTTGGTTTCCGCGGAGTGGCAGAGGCAGGTTGGTTTCCGCGGAGTGGCAGATCAGAGTCAGGTTGGTTTCCGCGGAGTGGCAGATCAGAGTCAGGTTGGTTTCCGCGGAGTGGCAGATCAGAGTCAGGTTGGTTTCCGCGGAGTGGCAGAGTCAGGTTGGTTTCCGCGGAGTGGCAGAGTCAGGTTGGTTTCCGCGGAGTGGCAGAGTCAGGTTGGTTTCCGCGGAGTGGCAGAGTCAGGTTGGTTTCCGCGGAGTGGCAGAGTCAGGTTGGTTTCCGCGGAGTGGCAGATCAGAGTCAGGTTGGTTTCCGCGGAGTGGCAGAGTCAGGTTGGTTTCCGCGGAGTGGCAGAGTCAGGTTGGTTTCCGCGGAGTGGCAGAGTCAGGTTGGTTTCCGCGGAGTGGCAGAGTCAGGTTGGTTTCCGCGGAGTGGCAGAGTCAGGTTGGTTTCCGCGGAGTGGCAGAGGCAGGTTGGTTTCCGCGGAGTGGCAGAGTCAGGTTGGTTTCCGCGGAGTGGCAGAGTCAGGTTGGTTTCCGCGGAGTGGCAGAGTCAGGTTGGTTTCCGCGGAGTGGCAGAGTCAGGTTGGTTTCCGCGGAGTGGCAGATCAGAGTCAGGTTGGTTTCCGCGGAGTGGCAGAGGCAGGTTGGTTTCCGCGGAGTGGCAGAGTCAGGTTGGTTTCCGCGGAGTGGCAGAGTCAGGTTGGTTTCCGCGGAGTGGCAGATCAGAGTCAGGTTGGTTTCCGCGGAGTGGCAGAGGCAGGTTGGTTTCCGCGGAGTGGCAGAGTCAGGTTGGTTTCCGCGGAGTGGCAGAGGCAGGTTGTTTTCCGCGGAGTGGCAGAGTCAGGTTGGTTTCCGCGGAGTGGCAGAGGCAGGTTGGTTTCCGCGGAGTGGCAGAGTCAGGTTGGTTTCCGCGGAGTGGCAGAGTCAGGTTGGTTTCCGCGGAGTGGCAGAGTCAGGTTGGTTTCCGCGGAGTGGCAGAGGCAGGTTGGTTTCCGCGGAGTGGCAGATCAGAGTCAGGTTGGTTTCCGCGGAGTGGCAGAGTCAGGTTGGTTTCCGCGGAGTGGCAGAGTCAGGTTGGTTTCCGCGGAGTGGCAGAGGCAGGTTGGTTTCCGCGGAGTGGCAGAGTCAGGTTGGTTTCCGCGGAGTGGCAGAGGCAGGTTGGTTTCCGCGGAGTGGCAGAGTCAGGTTGGTTTCCGCGGAGTGGCAGAGTCAGGTTGGTTTCCGCGGAGTGGCAGAGGCAGGTTGGTTTCCGCGGAGTGGCAGAGTCAGGTTGGTTTCCGCGGAGTGGCAGAGTCAGGTTGGTTTCCGCGGAGTGGCAGATCAGAGTCAGGTTGGTTTCCGCGGAGTGGCAGATCAGAGTCAGGTTGGTTTCCGCGGAGTGGCAGAGTCAGGTTGGTTTCCGCGGAGTGGCAGAGTCAGGTTGGTTTCCGCGGAGTGGCAGAGTCAGGTTGGTTTCCGCGGAGTGGCAGAGTCAGGTTGGTTTCCGCGGAGTGGCAGAGGCAGGTTGGTTTCCGCGGAGTGGCAGAGTCAGGTTGGTTTCCGCGGAGTGGCAGAGTCAGGTTGGTTTCCGCGGAGTGGCAGAGGCAGGTTGGTTTCCGCGGAGTGGCAGAGGCAGGTTGGTTTCCGCGGAGTGGCAGAGGCAGGTTGGTTTCCGCGGAGTGGCAGAGTCAGGTTGGTTTCCGCGGAGTGGCAGAGTCAGGTTGGTTTCCGCGGAGTGGCAGAGTCAGGTTGGTTTCCGCGGAGTGGCAGAGTCAGGTTGGTTTCCGCGGAGTGGCAGAGTCAGGTTGGTTTCCGCGGAGTGGCAGAGGCAGGTTGGTTTCCGCGGAGTGGCAGAGTCAGGTTGGTTTCCGCGGAGTGGCAGAGGCAGGTTGGTTTCCGCGGAGTGGCAGAGTCAGGTTGGTTTCCGCGGAGTGGCAGAGGCAGGTTGGTTTCCGCGGAGTGGCAGAGTCAGGTTGGTTTCCGCGGAGTGGCAGAGGCAGGTTGGTTTCCGCGGAGTGGCAGAGTCAGGTTGGTTTCCGCGGAGTGGCAGAGTCAGGTTGGTTTCCGCGGAGTGGCAGAGGCAGGTTGGTTTCCGCGGAGTGGCAGAGTCAGGTTGGTTTCCGCGGAGTGGCAGAGGCAGGTTGGTTTCCGCGGAGTGGCAGAGTCAGGTTGGTTTCCGCGGAGTGGCAGAGTCAGGTTGGTTTCCGCGGAGTGGCAGAGTCAGGTTGGTTTCCGCGGAGTGGCAGAGGCAGGTTGGTTTCCGCGGAGTGGCAGAGTCAGGTTGGTTTCCGCGGAGTGGCAGAGTCAGGTTGGTTTCCGCGGAGTGGCAGAGTCAGGTTGGTTTCCGCGGAGTGGCAGAGTCAGGTTGGTTTCCGCGGAGTGGCAGAGTCAGGTTGGTTTCCGCGGAGTGGCAGAGTCAGGTTGGTTTCCGCGGAGTGGCAGAGTCAGGTTGGTTTCCGCGGAGTGGCAGAGTCAGGTTGGTTTCCGCGGAGTGGCAGAGTCAGGTTGGTTTCCGCGGAGTGGCAGAGTCAGGTTGGTTTCCGCGGAGTGGCAGATCAGAGTCAGGTTGGTTTCCGCGGAGTGGCAGAGTCAGGTTGGTTTCCGCGGAGTGGCAGATCAGAGTCAGGTTGGTTTCCGCGGAGTGGCAGAGTCAGGTTGGTTTCCGCGGAGTGGCAGATCAGAGTCAGGTTGGTTTCCGCGGAGTGGCAGATCAGAGTCAGGTTGGTTTCCGCGGAGTGGCAGAGGCAGGTTGGTTTCCGCGGAGTGGCAGAGTCAGGTTGGTTTCCGCGGAGTGGCAGAGTCAGGTTGGTTTCCGCGGAGTGGCAGAGTCAGGTTGGTTTCCGCGGAGTGGCAGAGTCAGGTTGGTTTCCGCGGAGTGGCAGAGTCAGGTTGGTTTCCGCGGAGTGGCAGAGTCAGGTTGGTTTCCGCGGAGTGGCAGATCAGAGTCAGGTTGGTTTCCGCGGAGTGGCAGAGGCAGGTTGGTTTCCGCGGAGTGGCAGAGGCAGGTTGGTTTCCGCGGAGTGGCAGAGTCAGGTTGGTTTCCGCGGAGTGGCAGAGTCAGGTTGGTTTCCGCGGAGTGGCAGAGTCAGGTTGGTTTCCGCGGAGTGGCAGAGGCAGGTTGGTTTCCGCGGAGTGGCAGAGTCAGGTTGGTTTCCGCGGAGTGGCAGAGTCAGGTTGGTTTCCGCGGAGTGGCAGAGTCAGGTTGGTTTCCGCGGAGTGGCAGAGTCAGGTTGGTTTCCGCGGAGTGGCAGAGGCAGGTTGGTTTCCGCGGAGTGGCAGATCAGAGTCAGGTTGGTTTCCGCGGAGTGGCAGAGTCAGGTTGGTTTCCGCGGAGTGGCAGAGTCAGGTTGGTTTCCGCGGAGTGGCAGAGTCAGGTTGGTTTCCGCGGAGTGGCAGAGGCAGGTTGGTTTCCGCGGAGTGGCAGATCAGAGTCAGGTTGGTTTCCGCGGAGTGGCAGAGTCAGGTTGGTTTCCGCGGAGTGGCAGAGTCAGGTTGGTTTCCGCGGAGTGGCAGAGTCAGGTTGGTTTCCGCGGAGTGGCAGAGTCAGGTTGGTTTCCGCGGAGTGGCAGAGGCAGGTTGGTTTCCGCGGAGTGGCAGAGTCAGGTTGGTTTCCGCGGAGTGGCAGATCAGAGTCAGGTTGGTTTCCGCGGAGTGGCAGAGTCAGGTTGGTTTCCGCGGAGTGGCAGAGTCAGGTTGGTTTCCGCGGAGTGGCAGAGTCAGGTTGGTTTCCGCGGAGTGGCAGAGTCAGGTTGGTTTCCGCGGAGTGGCAGAGTCAGGTTGGTTTCCGCGGAGTGGCAGAGTCAGGTTGGTTTCCGCGGAGTGGCAGAGTCAGGTTGGTTTCCGCGGAGTGGCAGAGTCAGGTTGGTTTCCGCGGAGTGGCAGAGTCAGGTTGGTTTCCGCGGAGTGGCAGAGTCAGGTTGGTTTCCGCGGAGTGGCAGAGTCAGGTTGGTTTCCGCGGAGTGGCAGAGTCAGGTTGGTTTCCGCGGAGTGGCAGAGTCAGGTTGGTTTCCGCGGAGTGGCAGAGTCAGGTTGGTTTCCGCGGAGTGGCAGAGTCAGAGTCAGGTTGGTTTCCGCGGAGTGGCAGAGTCAGGTTGGTTTCCGCGGAGTGGCAGAGTCAGGTTGGTTTCCGCGGAGTGGCAGAGTCAGGTTGGTTTCCGCGGAGTGGCAGTCAGAGTCAGGTTGGTTTCCGCGGAGTGGCAGAGTCAGGTTGGTTTCCGCGGAGTGGCAGAGTCAGGTTGGTTTCCGCGGAGTGGCAGAGTCAGGTTGGTTTCCGCGGAGTGGCAGAGGCAGGTTGGTTTCCGCGGAGTGGCAGAGTCAGGTTGGTTTCCGCGGAGTGGCAGATCAGAGTCAGGTTGCCACTCCGTTCCTAATTCCTCATCTTAAAACCTTTTCAATCTGATCTCACCAGACTGGCAGGTTTCGGCCAGTTGGGGTGAGAGTGGGTGGGACAGGACAGTTGGGCATTCATGATGGAGGTGGTGGGTGTCGGCCAGTCGGGGGGAGGAGCGGACCTTTGCAGTCAGGGCCTGGGGGCATAGTTGGGTGTAGGGGGAGTACACTGGGAGATTGGAGTGTGTGGAAGGAGTCCCGTGGAGGATCAGTATGGGTCCGCACAACAGTTACGCCGAATTTAGAAGTGGTTGTAATCCTAACTTAATAGTTCTGGGTAACTATTACTGTAAGGCTGTAGGAACCATCCAAAATTTCTGATTTATATTGTACTTTCAAATATTTCCTAATACAGGACAATTTCCCAAATGGAGCCTGCACTTCCCATGGACAATTCCTGTGCGATCCTTACATGGAACCTCCGGGGGGGGGGGGCGAGGGGGGAAGAGATCCCCTGCCCATCTTTGGGGTACACCCTAGGTATGTTGCCAAGCAGCCATAGCCATTGGTCACCATGGTGGTGCACACCAGCCCACAAGTAATGTTGCCATTTCCCTCTGTTTTTGGTTAATGTCTCACCCAATGTGTGAAAATTGATGGTTTGGGCCTTCATGTCACACTGGCAACCATACTTGGGGTGGAGCTTTGCACGTTCTGCTTGCCTCCCCATAGAGAATAGTATCCTGTGCATGTGCCCCAGTCAGCGAAATCGCCTCTGCTTGATGAGTGCCAACATACTTGAGATTTGTCTTTCAGAGGAATGTCACATTCTTAATTTTGTTCTTCCATGAGATTTTTTTTGTACTCATCAATGGGGTGGCATCGCTGGCTGGGCCAGCATTTATTGCCCATCCCTAGTTGCCCTGGAGAAGGTGGTGGTGAGCTGCCTTCTTGAACCGCTGCAGTCCATGTGGTGTAGGAATACCCACAGTGCTGTTAGGAAGGGAGTTCCAGGATTTTGACCCAGTGACAGTGAAGGAACGGCGATATATTTCCAAATCAAGATGGTGAGTGGCTTGGAGGGGAACTTCCAAGTGGTAGTGTTTTCAAGAACGTACATCATACATTGAAGATGAAAATTGCTGAGCTTCCTTTCTTGCTAGTTTTAAGTCATCCATGTTTCACAGCCCTATGACAAGGTGCTGACCCCATGTCAGCCGATATTGTTAATGATCTTTTCTATTCAGGGGCTGTCCCTCTCTCTTTTCAATCTACCATCATCACTCACTTGAATACTTCAAATCTCCTAGCCCATTTACAACCTCTCTTTCCTCTCCAAAGTCCTTGAGCATATTGCTGCGTCCTGAATCTGTGCCTGCCTTTCCCCAAACTCTGTGGTTGTCCCTGCCACAGTAACAAAATGGCTCTCAAAGTTACAAATTACATTCTGTGCGATTGTGGCAAAGGGAACCTTTCCCTCTTCATCCCTCTCGACCTGTCTGCAGTCTTTGACGTGACTGAACACATCATCCTCCTCCAACACCTCTCCACTGTCATCCGGCTGGGTGGGGCTGATCTCGCATGGTTCCATTCTTATCTGTTTAATCAGAGCCAGAGAAACACTAGCAATGACTTCGCTTCCTGCTCTCACTGTTTCCTCTGGTGTCGCCCAAGTCTCGACCTCATATTTCTCACCCGTCTCTCAGCATCATCCAAAAGTACAGCGTTACTTTTCACCAGTGCGTTGATGACCCCCTATTCTACTTCAGCACCTCAACTTCTCCTCTGTCCCTGAATTATCAGACTGCTTATCCAACATCCAGTGCAGGATGAGCAGAAATTTACTACAACTAAATATTCAGAAGGTTGAAGCCAACGTCTTTGGTCCCCATGACAAAGTGTGTTTCCGAGCTACTGATTCCATTCTACTACCAGATGGTTTGCAATCCTGCAATCATATTTGACCCCCCCCGAGCTGAGACTCCAACTGCATATCCATGCCATCACTAAAACCATCTATTTCCACCTCTGTAACATTGACTGATTCTGCTTTGCCTCAGCTCATGTGCTGCTGAAACCCTCATGCTCCAGAATAAAAACACAGAAAACACTGGGAACACTCAACACGTTTAGCAGCACGTGTGAAGAGAGAAACAGAGGTAACTTTTCTCTCGGCCTGACTGTTCCAATGCACTCCTGGCCGGACTCCCACATTTTACTCTCTGTGAGCTTGAGATCATTGAAAATTCTGCTGCCTGTGTCCTTACCCATACCAAGTCCCATTTAGCCATCTTGCTTGCTGACCTACATGGGTTCAAGCAATGCCTCGATTTTAAAATTCTCAACCTTGTTTTCAAAGCCCTCCATGGCCTTATATTTGTAATCTTCTCCAGTCCCAGAAACGCTCCAAGACATCTGTGCACATCTAATTCCGGCCTCTTGAGCATCCCCGATTTTAATCGCTCCACCACTGGCGGCCGTATCTTCAGCTGCCTAGACTCAAATTCCCCTACATCTCTCCACCTCTCTTTCCACCTTTAACACGCTCCTTAAAATCTACCATGCTGATCATCAAGTTTTTGGCCATTTGCACTATAACATCAGCTGACGTGGCTCAGTGTCAAATTTTGCTTTGGAGCACTCCTGTGATCAAATGCCTCAATTGGCATGTTTTATTCCATCCCATCAAAGGCTTTTGTTACATTAAGAGGTCAGTATAAATGCAGGGCGTCGAGATTGATTTACGACTGTTATATAATTTTCCCAGTTTAACTTGCAACCTGGTTTTAATGCTTTATGTAACATGTACGGGAGAATCATCATTAATTGTCAACCCATTTCAGAGTGGAAGGTCATTGGAAACATCCCTTTAACAGTGGTAACCACTCTGGGTGAATCAGAGCCTCAAGATTTTGGTTTTTAAATCTGCATTTGCAGAGAGGCCACTCTACTTTGTACCTGCTTCGTGAAGAAGCCTTAAATCAGCACCCCAAGGTATGAGGGACTAAAACCAACTGAAGTCTAACGAGACACGCGAGCGCCCAAGGAGAAAACTTGAAGAATAAGCTGAAGAAGCCTCAGTGCAGATTTGGAAATTGAGGAATCCACCAGAGTGAGCGGACGTCCACCGTCAAGACCCCTGGAGAAATTGCTGCAGTTTTAAAGGTTTTTAAAAAAAGAAAACTTAAGGACCAGAGGATAATAAACAGCAGTGCCAGGCCAATGCTGAAATCGGAGTTTTTATAAGCACTCTAACCTCAAAAGGGAAGTAGCTCAAACACTCATTTTTAATAAGTAGAGCAGATTTTCTCCCAATCTAAAACAGACGCACAACCATGTTTCCAAGCCCACTGCGGTGCAGATCGGTACAAAAAAATTCTACCTGCAATGATAGATTTGTTGCAAAATACAACAACTGCAAAGTGTTTTTTCCTCAAAAGTCTGCCCAGCAACAAGAACTCAAAAAAGAAAGGGAAGTCCACAGTCCCCTAGCAACAGCAGCCTGAGTTTTAAAAAATTCACTGCCTTAAAGCAGCACACTTAGAGCAGTAAATACAAGAAAAAAAACAGCTATGGATAGCAAATTAGATTTGGCTGTTGGGGATTTTAAAAATAATGGGCGAGAATTAATTAACATTTTATTGTGTTTACTTAAATGCAGTAAATAAATAATTTGAGGCACGGCAGGGCAGCTCATACCTGTCAGGTGTGCATCCTGTCAGGTGTGCATCCTGTACTACGTGAGGAGTCCAGGGCGCTATCCATGCCCTTGGATATAACTGCACATGCAGAAATTGCCACCAATGGAAAAACCCGAGCACCGTATCTTGGAATTCGAGGAGCAGCTGGTGTCACTGTGGGGCATTCACGAGGGTGAGAGCGACATGGACAGCACATTTCAGAAGGTGGAAAAACTCAGCAGGTCTGGCAGCATCGGCAGAGAAGAAAAGAGTTGGCGTTTCGAGTCCTCATGACCCTTCAACAGAACTGAGTGAATCTTAGGAAAGAGGTGAAATATAAGCTGGTTTAAGGTGGGGTGGGGGGGGGGTGGTGTGGTTGTAGGGACAAGCAAGCAGTGAGAGGAACAGATAATCAAAAGATGTCACAGACAGAAGAACAAAAGAACACAGAGGCGTTGAAGGTGGTGATATTATCTAAACGAATGTGCTAATTAAGAATAGATGGTAGGGCACTCAAGGTACAGCTCTAGTGGGGGTGGGGTGGAAAGGCTAGCAGGGCATAAAAGAAACCCGCTGACAAGGGTGGTGCTGTTGTTGTCTGGTGCACTGACCTCTACCTCGCGGAGGCTGAGCGTCAACTCGCAGACGCTTCCTCCTACCTCTCCCTGGACCATGACCCCACCACTGAACATCAAGCCATTGTTTCCAGGACTGTCACTGACCTCATCTCCTCTGGAGATCTTCCTCCAACAGCTTCCAACCTGATAGTCACCCAACCTCAGACAGCCCGCTTCTACCTCCTACCCAAAATCCACAAACAGAACTGTCCCAGTAGACCGATCGTGTCAGCTTGCTCCTGCCCCACGGAACCCATTTCTCGTTATCTTGACTCCCTTCTCTCTCCCCCTGTCCAGTCCCTTCCCACCTCTGACACCTTACGTCACATCAACAATTTCCAGTTCCCTGGCCCCAACCGCTTCCTCTTCACCGTGGACGTCCAATCCCTCTACACCTCCATCCCCCACCAGGATGGTCTGAGGGCCCTTAGCTTCTTCCTCGAACAGAGGCCCAAACAATCCCCATCCACCACTACTCTCCTCCGTCTGGCTGAACTTGTTCTCACACTGAACAATTTCTCCTTCAACTCCTCCCACTTCCTCCAAATAAAAGGTGTGGCTATGGGTACCCGCATGGGCCCCAGCTATGCCTATCTCTTTATGGGGTATGTGGAACATTCCTTGTTCCAGTCCTACTCCGGCCCCCTTCCACAACTCTTTCTCCGGTACATCGATGATTACATCCGTGCTGCTTCATGCTCTTGTCGGGACTTGGAAAAATTTATTAATTTTGCTTCCGATTTCCACCCCTCCGTCATTTTCACATGGCCCATCTGACACTTCCCTTCCCTGACCTCTCTGTCTCAATCTCTGGTGATAGACTGTCCACCAATATCCATTACAAGCCTACCGACTCCCACAGCTACCTCGACTACAGCTCCTCACACCCCGCTTCCTGTAAGGACTCCATTCCATTCTCTCAGTTCCTTCGCCTCCGTCACATCTGTTCTGATGATGCTACCTTCAAAAACAGTTCCTCTGACATTTCCTCCTTCTTCCTTAACCGAGGTTTTCCACCCACGGTCGTTGACAGGGCCTTCAACCGTGTCCGGCCCATCTCCCGCGCCTCCGTCCTCATGCCTTCTCCTCCCTCCCAGAAACATGATAGAGTCCCCCTAGTTCTCACTTATCACCCCACCAGCCTCCGCATTCAAAGGATCATCCTCCGCCATTTCCGCCAACTCCAGCATGATGCCACCACCAAACACATCTTCCCTTCACCCCCCCAGCGGCATTCCATAGGGATCGTTCCCTCCGGGACACCCTGGTCCTCTCCTCCATCACCCCCTACTCCTCAACCCCCACCTATGGCACCTCCCCATGCCCACGCAAAAGACGCAACACCTGCCCCTTCACTTCCTCTCTCCTCACTGTCCAAGGGCCCAAACACTCCTTTCAAGTGAAGCAGTATTTCACTTGCATTTCCCCCAACTTAGTCTACTGCATTCGTTGCTCCCAATGCGGTCTCCTCTACATTGGAGAGACCAAACGTAAACTGGGCGACCGCTTTGCAGAACACCTGCGGTCTGTCCGCAAGAAAGACCCAAACCTCCCTGTCACTTGCTATTTTAACACTCCACCCTGCTCTCTTGCCCACATGTCTGTCCTTGGCTTGCTGCATTGTTCCAGTGAAGCTCAACGCAAACTGGAGGAACAGCACCTCATCTTCCGACTAGGCACTTTACAGCCTTCCGGACTGAATATTGAATTCAACAACTTTAGATCTTGAACTCCCTCCTCCATCCCCACCCCCTTTGCGTTTCTTCCCCCTTCCTTTTGTTTTGTCCAATAATTTATATAGATTTTTCTTTTCCCACCTATTTCCATTATTTTCAAATCTTTTATGCCCTGCTAGCCTTTCCACCCCAACCCCCACAAGAGCTGTACCTTGAGTGCCCTACCATCCATTCTTAATTAGTACATTCATTTAGATAATAACACCAACCTCAACACCTGTGTTCTTTTGTTCTTTTGTCTGTGACATCTTTTGATGATCTGCTCCTATCACTGCTGGTTTGTCCCTACAACCACACCACCCCCCCTGCACTTCTCTCCCCCCCACACCTTAAACCAGCTTATATTTCACTCCTTTCCTAAGATTCACTAAGTTGAAGGGTCATGAGGACTCGAAACGCCAACTCTTTTCTTCTCCGCCGATGCTGCCAGACCTGCTGAGTTTTTCCAGGTAATTCTGTTTTTGTTTTGGATTTCCAGCATCCGCAGTTTTTTGTTTTTAACATTTCAGAAGGTAGTCATCCTGCAGCTTATGAAAGAGCAGGCAGAGACTGGGTGGCCGTCAGGCAGACAAGAAAGGCAAGGTAGGCAGGTAGTGCAGCAGGCATCCTCGAGGACATCCCACTTTCTAACAGGTACTCAGTCACGAGAGTCACGACCACAGCACCATGGGTGGCTCAGCTGTGCAGGGAGGGAGGAGAAAGGAAAGGGGAGCAATAGTGGTAGGGAATTCTATAGTTAGGGAAGCAAACAGGCGCTTCTGTGGCCACAGGCGTGATTCCAGGATTGTATGTTGCCTCCCTGGCGTAAGGTCATGGACATCATCGAGTGGCTTCAGAGCGTTCTGGAGGGTGCGAGTTCACAGCCAGAGGTCGTGGTCCACATTGGTACCAACAGTATAGGTAGAAAAAGGGATGAGGTCCTGCAGGCTGAGTTCAGGGAGTCAGGGAAGAGATTAGCAAGCAGGACCTCAAAGGTAGTAATCGGCCATGTGCCAGAGAGTATGGAAATAGGAGAATACACCAGATGAATGTATGGCTGGAGAGATGGTGCAGCGGGGAGGGCTTCAGATTTCTGGGGCATTGCGACCGGCTCTGGGGAAGGTGGGGTCTGTACAAGCCGGACAGTCTAGACCTGAATAGGACCGGGATGAACGTCCTTGCAGGGAGATTTGCTAGCGTTGGTGGGGAGGGTTTAAACTAGATTAGCAGGGGGGTGAGAACCTGCGGGCAGATTCAGACAGGATAAATTCAGAGCAGGGAGCAGCGGGCAGAAAATTGGCAGGTGACTCAAAGACAGAAGAAGCAACGTTAAAAGGTTTACAGCACAGGAACTTGGCAATGTAAAAAGGTATTTATTTAAATGTAAGGAGCATAGCAAAGCCGATGAGCTGAAGGCACATGGCAGCATATCATTGCTATAACAGAAACTTGGCTTAAAGAGGGGCAAAAATGGCAGCTCCACGTCCCTGGATATAGAATTTTCAGGCAGGATGGAGAGGAGGCTAAAAAAGGTGGGAGTGTTGGTTAAAGAATCAATTACAGCAAATGAGGCCATGTGAGTTGAGCTCAGGCACACTAATAGGAGTGTACTACAAAGCCCCAAATAGTGAGCGGGAGATAGAAGAGCAAATATGTAGGCAAATTTCTGAGTGCAAAAACAACAGGGCAATAATAGGTATTAATAGATAAGTGAATAGGAAAATTGTTACAAATGGATTTCAATGTAGGCAAGTACTTCGGGCCTAAAATGGATAAAACAGGGTACCTTTGAAAAGGCGAAAAGCTAGAAATAGTGGAGGTCCAAAGAGGTTTGGAGGTCCAGGTACCCATCGTTAAAATGTCATGAAAAGATACAGAAAATAATGAAAAAAGGCAAATGGAATATAATACAAGGGTGTTGAAGGCATACTTCTGCTGTTAGACTACACTTGGAATGGTGAGAGCTGTTCTGGGCACCACATGACAGGCAAGATATATTATAGCCTTGGATAAAGAACAGTGTAGATTTACCAAGATGATACCTGCACTCCATGGGCAGAATTTTATGGCCCCATTTTGGCAGGGATGGGGCTGTTATAGATGTCATTGACGACAGCGGGAACATAAAATTCTGCCCCATGGGTTATATTACTAGGGGAGATTGTACAAACTAGGATTGTATTGTTGAAATTTAGAAGGCTAAGGGGGGATATGATCGAAGTTACCAAGCTATTAATGGAAGCAGACTGAGAGAAACTATTTCTACTGGATGGGGAGTTTAGGACCAAGGTATAAAGTCTCAAAATTGCAGGCAGGTCTTTCAGGAGTGAAGGAGGAAACACTTTCATATGCAATGAAAGGGCAGTACATGTTTGGAACTCCCTGAATAAAATGGCAATTGATGCTTGATCAATTGTTAATTTTAAAACCGAGATTGGTCGATTTTTGTTAACCAAAGATATGGGATATGGGGCAAAGGTGGACACGTGGAATTAGCCTCCAGATCTGCTCCAATCTCACTGGATGGTGGCTGAATCAGCCAGAGGGGCGAAATGACTGACTCCTGTTCCACGATCCAACTCCAGGGTTTACCAGATTGGGGAGCTGACATTGCCCCCCCAATTCACTCAGGCACTCTGGGGAAGACGGTGGTGTGGTGGTAATATCACTGGGCTAGTAATCCAGAGGCCCAGACTTATGCTGCGGGGGCGTGGGTTCAAATCCCATCATGTCAGCTGGTGGAATTTAAATTTAAATTCAGTTAATGAAAGCTAGTCTCAGTAATGGTGACCTTGACAACTATCATCGAATGTCATAATAACCCATCTGGTTCACTAATGTCCTTTAGAGAAGGAAATCTGCCGTCCTTACCTGGTCTGGCCTACATGTGACTCCAGGCCCACAGCCATGTGCTTGACTCTAAACTGCCTCTTAAATGGTCTAATAAGGCACACCAGTTCAAGGGCAATTAAGGATGGGCAACAAATGCTGGCCTGGGCCAGTGATGCCCACAACCCATGCAAGAATAAAGAATTGGCTGATACTGGATTTCTGGTCCTGATGATATACAAGGTTACTAGCAGTTACTGAGGGTACTCAGGCTCCCATCATTGAAAGTTCGACTGAATTTAACGTTTCCCAATTCCATAACAGGTGAGAGTACAGAGTGCAGCATCAGCCAGCAAAGCACACGAGCGAGGGAGGCAAAGAACGGTCAGGAGCAAAGAGATTTGGATGCTCAGATACATAAATTACTAAAAGCTGGTGTAAAGTACAGAAAGCCATCAAAATGACTAATGGAATGTTGGTTTTTATTTTGGGGACTGGGATGCAAAGGGGGGGAAGGTCTGCTTCAGTTGTACAGAGTCTAGATTTTGGGCACCTCGTCTCAGGCAGGATATATTGGTAGGGGGGGAGGGGAGGTGAGGTGATTGGGGGTAGTGGAAAGGGCAGTTCAGATTCATCAGAACATACTGGGGCTAAAATTTTGAGGAAAGGTTGCATAGGCTTGGTTTGTATTCCCTGGAATTTAGAAACTTGGGGTTGCACCTTAATCCCATTTTGATCCACATATCTCTTATCTTTACCCTAGAGGTGCAATTTCCTCTAAGGGGCAGGGAAAACTTTTAAATTAGAGCTAGGATGTCCAGAAGTGAAACCTGGAAACACTTCTTCACCCAAAGGCAGTGGGAATCTGGAATGCTCTCTCCCCCAAAAGACTGGATGTTGAGGTGGATAGATTTTTGTTGGGTAAAGGTATAAAGGGATATGCAGCAAAGATGGAGAAATGGAGCTCAAGTGCTGATTATCCATGTCCTAATTAAATGGAGGAACAGGGTTGAGGGGCAAAATAGCCTCCTTCTGATCTTCAGTTCCTATGTAAAAAAGCAACAGGATGTTAAGAGTCCAGAGAGGAGGAAGAAGGGAGATTGGGGGGGCAGAGGGTTGGCTGAGCGAAAGGAGGTTTGGAAAGAGAGAAATTGGACGAGAAGAGGAGGAAAGGGAGAGATAGACAAGCAGAAAAATGGAAATACAGCCAGACAGGCACAAGGTTTTGGGCTTTGGCTAGGCCAGAAACAATGGAGAGTTAATAGGCAATTGGCAGGAGGGAGGGTAGCAGAAACAGTTAACCTGACAGTATCTAGCTGGGAGGTGACGAAATGCTAGATTTTGTGGCACTTTGGATGTGAGTGCGGACAGACCACAGGTGTTGAAAAAGTGGCGTCTGGCAGTAACTGTTTCTGGGGTTGTCATCTTACAGCTTCCAATTATTGGAGGCTGCAGACCCCACACACACTGTGGCACTGGGAGGTGTGAAGGCATGATGCAGAAATTAATTTTTAAGGGGTTTCAGTTAGAAGACAATATCTGACCGTTTTGTCCAATGTTCCCTCTAATCTTTCTTTGGAAGCGCGCAGACAATTTATTTAAGTTCACATATGTGCATGCGTGGCAATTTAAAGGAACCAACTTGTACTCAGTCTGCATGAGGCCTTTCGGGTCACTATAGAGCTTAGAGGGAACATTCTGATGATAGGGACAATCCCAAAGTTCACTGGATACATTTAAGGATATCAATCCCTTGGTGTCAGATCGAGGGCTCAGAGCCCAAAAGCTGTTCACTAAATAATCTAGATTAACAAGTGCAGAGTGCAGAAAGAAATTCGAGCTCGATAAATTCATGTTCACATGCACAACTCTTGCGAAAGGAGGTGTTTTTACACAACACCCAATGTTCTGTGGTTGCAATCAGATAATCTAATGCTGGAAGGCCAGCAGCGGTAGAACAAGCAGTTTCCACACAGCAACTCCCACGAATCACTACATTTAGACATTGTGGCAGGAAAAAAAAATCTCAAGTGTCACCCATTCTACCATTTCCTGGTGCTTTTTTTTAAAACCAGAAATCACATGTGAAACACAGTCAATATTAACCCTCATTCACCCTTCCCGTTAACCTTTGCTGCTCCAAGACACAATAACGGGCTCCCTGTTTCTCTTTTACCTGGCACAGGGGTGGGGAATGCCCATAGAGAATGGCTGAGGGGATATTCCAAGTTTAAAATCCTGCACCTCCTCAATCAACAACACTGTGAACTTTCATCCACACAAACAAAAACTCTTCATATCTTGTTTGATCCAGGTGTTAGGAGTTGGTAAGCCAGAGGTTTGATCTGAAGACACAAGCTCATATCCCACCACGGCAGCTGGAAAAATTTAAATTTAGTTCATTCATAAAGCAAAAAGCAAAATCTGGAATTAGGCACTGGTATCAGTAATAATGATCGTGAAACTCCCAGGTTGGATTTATTTCATAGGATATGAAGAAATGGCTGAAGACACTGGGCAGAGCAAACACTATGAGCTCCGAGGGCATTCTGAATTGAGCGCTGAAAACTTGTGCTCCAAAACTAGCTGCAGCCCTAGCCAAGCTGTTCCAGTACACTACCTGACAAAGTGGAAAATTGCCCAGGTACCTCCTGTTCATAAAAAGCAGGATAAATACAACCTGACCAATTATCACCCCGTCAGCAGCAATAAAGTGATTGGAGGTGTCACTGACAGTGCTATCAAGCGGCACTTATTCAGCAATAGCCTGCTCACTGATGCTCAGTCTGGGCTCCTGGCAGTGACACTAAGCACCAAGCCTCATTGCAGCCTTGGTTCAAACACTGACAAAGGAGCTGAACTTGAGCTGAGGTGGGAATGACTGCCCTGAAAAATCAAGACAGCATTTGACAGATTGGATCAACAAGGAGCCCTAGGTAAACTGAGTGGACAATAAATACTGGCCTTGCCAGAAATGCCCACCTCGTGTAAATGAAAGAAAAAAAGACAGACTCTCCCCTCTTCACTGAGGGACACCAGGTATCCACAGCTGTAAAAATGGCAAAATGTGTACATGTGACAGTTTGGGGTCACATTGCCTAGATTTCACTATTTCACTCTTCTCCCGCCTGTAAGGGAGGGTTGGTTAATAGAGGTCACTGTGCTTGGATCATAGGGTACTGTAAAACCATAAAACCCCTGAGCTCATCACCAGGTACTGCAAAACTGAGTGTACGCATCACTGAGTGCAGAGAAACTCTGTCTCCAATACCTAGCATCGTAAAACCTGGAATCATAACAAAATACACCATCCCCAGATCCTCAAAAATAAGGGCATCTAACCCTCAGCCTGCTGAAAGAGTCAGCATTGACATGGTGGTTCTACTCTGTTGCCCCTATGAGGTCAGGCTGTGTTAAGGAGTCGGCATTATTTGTTGGAGACACTATTCAGATTGTCCACTGTTTGCTCACACTATAATTCAGCGCAGCATCTCACATGAGCTGAACCATGTTCAGAACAAAACAGAATCCCGATTGTTGCACACAGTCCCTCCCTCCTCCCCCAGGAAGCTTTAAAGCAGCAACCCCACCCCATGCCCCCCCCCATCACTATGAACCCAGTTTGGAGAGGCTCCTCCTCCAATGGCGGAAACCGTTCTCTTGGACCCACTCTGAAGCTTTCTCATGAAAGCCATTATGTGTCTACTATTCTACCCTTCAAACTCTCAAAACCTTTCCTGCTACCTATGCTTTCAATAGGTTTTAATTCTTATCAAATCATAGAATGGTTACAGCACAGTAGGCCATTCAGCCAGTCATGTCTATGCTAGCTCTCTGCAAGAGCAACTCACCTAGTGCCACTCTCCCACCTTTGTCCTATTGCCCTGTAATTTCTTTTCCCTTTAAAATAATTATCCATCTCTCTCTCTTGAAGGCTTCAATTGAATCTGCCTATACTGTAGGCTCAGGCAGTGCATTTCAGATCCTAACCCCTTGCTGAGTAACAATGCTTTTCCTCATGTCGCCACTGTTTCTTTTGTCATTCACCTTAAACCTGTGTCCTCTGGGTTTTGATCTTTCTGCCAATGGAAACAGTTTCTCTTTATCTACTCTGCCCAGACTACCCATGATTTTGAATACCTCCATTAAATCTCCCCTCAACCTTTTCTCTTCAAGGAGAACAGCCCCAGCTTCTTCCCACTAAGTAGATGTTCTTCATCCCTGGAACTATTCTCGTGAATCTTTTCTGCACCGTCTCTAATACCTTCACATCCTTCCTAAAGTGTGGTGCCCAGAACTGGACACAATGCCACAGTTGAGTCTGAACCCATGTTTTATACAGGTCTAACATAACTTTCTTGCTTTTGTACTCTTATGCTCCTATTGATAAAGCCCATGATCCATTTGCTTTATTAACCGGTTTCTCAACCTGCCCTGCCACCTTTAATAATGCGTGCATGTTTACGCCCGGGTCCCTCTGCTCCTACACACCCTTTAGAATAGTACTCTATTTTATTTTGCCTCTCCTCATTCTCCCTACCAAAATGAATCACTTGACACTTCTCTGCATTAAATCCATCCACCTCTTGTCCACTCCACCACCCTGCTCCTCAGTTCAGTGGGGTTTCTGAACTGCTTCAGCAAACTGACATGATGGGCTAAATGGTCTCCTCCTGTATTGAAGACAGCATCAATCTGCCAATCTGTGGGTGGGGGTTTAAGTGAAGGTAACCATGGTTCTTCATCTCCATATTTCCTTACCCAGTCAGGAACAGTTGAAGCATTATGTGCCCAGGAGGGTACCAAGACAGTTTGCTTTTCTTTCATGGTTACTGTGGAATATACTTCATGTGATGACAGCCAAATACCTCGCCCTGTTTCTGCAGCAGCACTACTCCATGCTATTGCAGACAGCTGACCACAAAATTAACCCTCTCAATGAAGTTTTATTCAACTCCTCCCAGGTACTTTCCATAACTCTTCCATTTGCTGAATGAAGTGTTCCACACAGCTCCTCACAGGCAGCTTCGATCAGGTTGTAGTGAGTCACCTATTCAACTACAGCAGCAGCAGCCTGGCTTTTTAATTTAATCCATTTTCAGGGCCTGTGGCTGAGCCAGCATTTATTGCCCATCCCCAAATGCCCTCGAGAAAGTGATGGTGAGCGCCTTCTTAAAGTGTGCAAGCCTAGCGGCTTGGTACAACTTGCGGTTTGCTGGACCACTTCAATCACATTGCTGCGGGTTTGGAGTCACAAAGGCCAGACTGACTCAGAGCAGAAGATTTCCTTCTCTAAAAGGATAAGTCAACCTAAGGGTTTTTTATGATAATTCAGTAATTTAATGATCACCATTACAAATACTTACTTTTTAATTCCAAATCTTTTTAATGAACAGAGTTTAAATTCATCAGTCATCATGGTGGGATTTGATCTCATATCTCCCCATTGCTAGCCGAGGCCTCTGGATTATTATCCCGTGACATAATCACTCATTACTAGTTACTGAACCCGAGTGAGCTGTAGCTCTCCTCTCATTGGAACACAGCAATAGTTGAGAGTGAGTAACAGAGCACATGTGGAAAATATTTGGCACGCAGCCTCCACTACTAAATGGGATGGCTTGATCTGTCTAGGCACCTGAACCTCTCCTGCCACATATGCAGGGGAGGCAGTAGCAAACCGGTAATGTCACTGGGCTGGTATTCTAGGGGCCCAGGCTACTCCTCTGAGGACAACTGAATTCAATTAATAAATACGGACTGGAAAGCTAATCTCAGGTGACCACGAAACTATCATCGATTGCTGTAAAAGTCCATCTAGTTCGCTAATGTCCACCATAGAAGGAAATCTGCCATCCTTACCTGGTCTGGCCTACATGTGACTCCAGATCTACAGCAATGTGGTTGACTCTTAACTGCCCTTTGAAATAGTCTAGCAACCACTCGGTTCAAGGGCAATTAGGGATGGGCAACAAATGCAAAAGATTAAAGAAAAGAAACACAGGCAGGCAAGAGTTCATCACTCCCTTGTACACACACGCACTGTGAGCACCTCCGCTACACTTCAGGTTGTCTGATTACACACAAATATGTGCCTTGTACAAAAGTTTTGCCTTCGTATGTTCTTTTATATTCCTATTGAAGAAACAGATTACTAAAATGTTTTCACCCCATGCTGAGCATCTACGGATTCTCCAGTTGAACCCTTCAGCAGCAGCATGACATTCTCACCTTTTCCATTTCCAGGACCTTATCTTGCATCTCCTTCAGTGCAGTCAGTGACTCGGCCTCTCTCAATCGAGATTGTTCCAGCTCCATCTTCAGCTGCATGACTAACTCCTCTTTCTGATGGTGATCACACTGTGGGATGGAAGAGAAAGTGGAAGTGGATTTCAAAACTGGCTCAATCAAATCGGCTGTCATGATACAATTCACCCTGCACTCGCACCATCCCGAAATAACACAGCAACACTCAGTACAAACAAAGCATCAGACCAGACCCTTTTCTTCATGGCTTTCCACTAATAGAGCCGATTTTGTGGGATAGGAATTTGCTCTCAGTAGCTTCAACCTTCAGAACTGCCAAACTGAACTTTTGTCTACCTGTAGGCAGGTAAAATGTATCCGTTGCTTTTACTAATAATCTGTCCACTAGTCAAGACAGCTGAACTGGGAACAAGAGGCAGTAAAGAATGAAAACAGACAGATGCTCATTTATACAGCACCTTTCACAACCTCAGGACTTCACAAAGTGCTTTACAGCCAACTAAGTATTTGTGAAAGGTAGTGACTGTTGTAATCAAAGTAGACAGTAACTATAGATTTTGATCAAGCTATCAGTTAGTATAAGCACTGCAGCTTCACAGGAGCATGTTTGCAATGGTACATGAAGTGATCCATACTGGTAAGGCTCCTCCCTTCCTTATCCATCCCAATTAGACCAGGGCACCCAGCCTGACTGAATCGGAATTCTGAAGTGCACCAATTTATTCTGCTCCAATGCCCTCCAAGCCTAAAATCTCCTTGTTCTGAGTACTTTGTTTTGGAGATGGGAGAGTTAATTGCATCTGAAAGGTTCAGTTTGTCTTCTCCACAGCTCTCTGCAGGAGAGGTTCTGAAGGCTCATATTTCAACCTGTTGTAGCTGTGGGCTGACAGCATGATTAAGGGTCTATTTGGGACTCAGCAAAGCAGGAGGTTGATGTTCCCTATGTCCAGACACACAACCTTCAGTCAACTTCCTCTGGGCTGCAGGTGCTGGCAGGAAGGAGAGTTCTTCCATAAGGCTACTCGCGAGAGACTGACAAAGAACAATACTACAGCAAGATCCAAAACTCCTCCTTCTGTTTGGTTGTTAATTTGAAGAGTTAATTTTCACTCCCATTGCACGTTGATATATGCATCATCAATCTTGAAACAAAGTTGTAACTCTTTTATTACAAACAAATAATCGAAATTTACAAAACCAGGAACAAATTAAGGGGCAGCCCCTTAAAGGGAAACAACAGAAACAAAAGACAAAATTTAGAGATGTTACAAACATTAAACCAGAATGTGATTAAAGGAGCCTATAAAGCACTCCAGTGCCCATGGTGCCAACCGAATGTGGAAGGCCTCAACGAGACCGGTGGACACCGCGTGCTCTCTCTCCAGGTGCACTCAGTGAACATAGCCAAGGAGGAGGAGCAGACAGTCAGGTCAAACAAACCCATTGATTGCCCACTGCCTGGATCTGTTGATGGCCAACCTGGCCAGGCCCAGGAGCAGGTTAACGAGGAGGCCTGTCTCCTTTCCGGCTACCATCCCCCCCCACCACCTGGGAGGGAGGTCGCAGGGGGCAGGTGTGAGCGTGAGTGCCAAGAGAGAGGGGGGCAAGAGCACACGGGAGGGAGGGAAAGACGAGGGGGAGGGGGTGGAGGAAAAGACGAGGGGGAGGAGGGAAAGACGAGGGGGAGGAGGGAAAGACGAGGGAGAGGAGGGAAAGACGAGGGAGAGGAGGGAAAGACGAGGGAGAGGAGGGAAAGACGAGGGAGAGGAGGGAAAGACGAGGGAGAGGAGGGAAAGACGAGGGAGAGGAGGGAAAGACGAGGGAGAGGAGGGAAAGACGAGGGAGAGGAGGGAAAGACGAGGGAGAGGAGGGAAAGACGAGGGAGAGGAGGGAAAGACGAGGGAGAGGAGGGAAAGACGAGGGAGAGGAGGGAAAGACGAGGGAGAGGAGGGAAAGACGAGGGAGAGGAGGGAAAGACGAGGGAGAGGAGGGAAAGACGAGGGAGAGGAGGGAAGGACGAGGGAGAAGAGGGAAAGACGAGGGAGAGGAGGGAAAGACGAAGGAGAGGAGGGAAAGACGAGGGAGTGGAGGGAAAGACGAGGGAGTGGAGGGAAAGACGAGGGAGTGGAGGGAAAGACGAGGGAGTGGAGGGAAAGATGAGGGAGTGGAGGGAAAGACGAGGGAGTGGAGGGAAAGACGAGGGAGTGGAGGGAAAGACGAGGGAGTGGAGGGAAAGACGAGGGAGTGGAGGGAAAGACGAGGGAAAGCGCGTGGGGAGGGAGGGAGGGTGCGTGGGAAGGGAGGGAAAGAGGGGGAGGTGGAGGGAAAGGGGGGAGAGTGGGAAGGGAGGAAAAGCATGCAGGGAGGGAAAGAGAGGGGAGGGGGTTGGAGGAAAGAGGGGGAGTTGGGTGGGCAAAGTGAGAGGAGAGCCGGAAGAGAAAGAGGGGTGATCGAGGTGGGAAAGAGAGAAAAGAGTGGCGAGGGGAGATGGGAGATTGGGGAGGGGAGTTGGGGGAGAGTGGGAAGGGAAAGAGAGGGGGAGGGATTGTTCAGCATAGTTGAAGGGTGAAGGTGGACTGCATGGATTGATGCTGGGTGAGAATACTGAGGTGATGAGGACTCCCTGTCTCAGAATCTCTGCTCTGCGTGGTTTGGGGAATACTCAGGGGTTCGGATGCAGGAGATTGTACTCCTATACTTGCATTTCTACTCAATGATAAATGGGAGGTTGGTCCAACCTGCGTTTCACTTTGCTGGGGTTGTGGAAATCACCAGGTGCTACTGATCAGTTAAAAAAAAAGTGATGGAAAACTCCTCGGGAATATTGGCCTTTATCCCAAGTATGCTTTAATACACATGCAGAGACTGTTGAGGGATTTACTCAGCAATATCTCCCTCTCCTCCCACGGAATGACACTGGGAGTGAGCTTAGCAAAGCCCCCATAAAGTAATGGTACTGAACCTGGAAACTCAGCTCCAAATTCAGGGCTTGGTGTGCACCTCCTGACTATTTAGCTCCCTGACACGCAACAAAAAAAATCATCAAAAGTTCCAAGATAAAATTGTCATGGGAAACATCTTTTTATATAAGAAAGTAGCCCATAAATGCCCTCATCCCATTTTTGGGAGCAGGAATGGGAACAGGTCACTGCCAACTTATGGAATCAGCTGAAAGGGGGAAAAAAGGAGCACTGGGGGGAAAAGGGTGGCGTAGTGGCATGGTTACTGGACTAGTAATCCGGAGGTCCAGGTTAATGTTCTGGGGGCACAGGTTCAAATCCCACGGCGGCAGCTGGTGGAGTTTAAATTCAACTAATAAAGCTGGAATTGAAAAAGCTCGTCTCAGTAACAGAGTGACTGTGAAACTACTGGGTCACTAATGCCCCTTTGGGGAAGGAAATCTGCCCTCCTTACCCGGTCTGGCCTACACGTGACTCCAGGCCCACAGCAATGTGGTTGACTCTTAACTGCCCCTTTGAAATGGCCTGGCAAGCCACTCAGCTCAGGGGCAGTTATGGATGGGCAACACATGCTGGACTTGGCAGCAACGCCCACATCCCATGGAAGAAAAAAAAATAAATGAAAATTCAAATCAGCAGCTTTACCATTACATAACAAAAAAATCCATCAAACAGTTGAAAGTTCGGCAACCTGTAAAGCAGCACAGCAGGCAGCTCGAGATTTCTGAGTCTATCAGCTGCAAAAGATCCTGTGTGTTTTTTTTAAATCTCACCCACTCCACCCAATCTGAGCAAAAGGTTAGTGTTATAATAATGGCTTACAACCACAAGCTCTGCTGTGAAATTGTTGACTGACATTTGCACAGCTCCCTTTTTTTTTTTATCTGATAAACTGCCTTTTACCAATGGTTTTAACCAGCTGCCTCTTGAACCAGGAGGGCCTTATTCATGTCAGCACAGGGTTTGCCTGCAAAGTGCAGGCTGGTGATGCAGCAAATTGAACCCAGGCTTCACATTTGTACAGAGTGCGGCGCAAACGCATGTGCAGAAAGATCGGGTGGGCTCAGACCCTGTAGGGTGTTTGACAAAGGCCCAGCCCTTCCAGCTTCCTTACTCAACCCTCACCACCAGACTCCTCTGTCCCATTTCCTCCTCCTGCCTGAAATGCCTACTGGCCATCTCTCAATCACAGCGGTGCATGCCAACATGAACTTTAGTGGGCCAAATTTTTGCTGCAGCAGGGCATCTAATGGCATTAGTTAATCTTTCTCTTGCATGTGTAGATTTTGAAATTTTTTTGTGGGGCAAGTTGCTGATTAAGAGAGCTGATAGTGGTGTGGCAAGGGAAATGGCATCTGATACCCAAGTGAACTGGACAACCAACAGTGTATCTCAATCAGATTGAAAGATTGTGAAACAAACAGTGCAGCAACTGAGGTGGGGTGGGGGGGGGAGGGGTGAATTCAATGTTAGATCTGGCTGATAGAGTTAGGAGTCAGACAGTGAGGAAGGAGGCAGGGTAGAGAGCAATGAGGGAGCGGAAAGGATGGGAATGAAGGACGGAGTGAAGGAGGAAACAGGACGGGAACACGTGACTGAGGGAATGAAGAAGCGGGTTGCAGCACCTAGCATGAGTTGCAAGTTGTGAAGACTTCAAGGGGCTGGTGGTTGTAATTGGCATCGAGGAAAGGCTTAAAGAACCGTCTCAAAGAAGGTGAGTTGACACAGTCCAGTGGCAGAGGTGCACAGTCTGATTAAAGCACCAGAATTGTAGCCGATCAACATGCACGTGTGAAAAAGTAATAAAAATGGCAAGGTTTTTGATTTTATATATTGGAACCATCAACAAAAGAGCGGCAAACTGATGATCAGTCCATGCAAGCAAGACCTGTGCTATTGTCTTCAGGTTTTGGGTACTGGTTACAGAAAAAAGTGCAATGTAAATGAGGAGAGGGTCAAGAGTTATGATGGCACATTGAAAAACCACGTCTGGGATGGAAGTGCTCAGAATTATGAAAATAGTTTGAGGGCAAAAATTCAAAGTGTTTCCTCCAGCTGGTAACTCAGTATTAAGGAGACAGAAACTTGGAATCAGTAACATTACAAACAGGGAGGTAAAAACCTCGTTTCCTTGCAGAGAGTTATTAGAAATCGGTTACCCCCTTGTGATAATGTGTCCAAGTCAATGCTAAAGGAAAAATGTTAAAGGTTACAAAGTGAGGACAGGAGGAGAAAGCTCCAATGTGGAGCTAAACACAATGGGATAATTCTGCTTTGTGATTTTCTGTCACCATTCTAAGATAAACTGTACCCTCATCTTTTGCCCCCTTTGCAACAACTTAAATTTATATAGTGCCTTTGGGCTTTACAGGAGCATTATAAAACAAGTATGACACTGAGCCACATTGAGAGATATTACAGGAGGTGACCAAAAGCATGGTCAAGAAGTTAGGTTTGAAGGATTGTCTTAAAGGAGGAAAAGTGAGGTAGAGAGGTGGAGAGGTGTATGGAGGGAATTCCAGAGCCAAGGGTTCTCAGGCAACTGAAGGCATGGCCACCAATGGGGGCACAATTAAAACTGAGAATGCACGAGACACCAGAGGAGTGCAGATGTTTTGAAAGGTTCTGGGGCTGGAGGATATTATAGAAAGGGAGGGGGAAGGCCATGGAGGGGCTGGAAAACAAGGATGAGAATTTTAAGATTAAGTTGCTGCTTAAGCAACCGGGAGCCTGTGTAGGTCAACAAGCTCTAGGGTGATAGGGAAACAGGGCTTGCTGTGAATTAAGACACAGACAGCAGAGTTTTGAATGACTTAAAGTTTAAGGAGGGTAGAATGTGGGAGGCTGCCAGCAGTGTAGTGGAACAGCCATTGCTAGAGGTGACAAAGGCATGGATGAGGGTTTCAGCAGCAGATGAGCTGAGAAAGGGGTGAAGTCAGGCAATGTTACAGAGGTGGAAATAGGCAGTCTTAGTGATTGCACAAACATGTGGTCATCTTGAGCTCAGATGTAACACCAAGTTTGTGAACAAAATGGATTAATCTCAGGCTCTTGCCAGGAAAGGAGGGTGAATTTGGTAGCTAGGGAACAGGGTTTGGAGTAGGTACCAAAAATAATGGCTTCAGTCTCCCCAATATTAAATTGGAGCAAATTTCTGCTCATCCAATACTGGATGCTGCATAGCACTCTGATAATGTAGTAACAATAGAGGAATCCAAAGAGGTTGTGGTGAGGTGGAGCTGGGCGATGTCAGCATAAACATGAAAAATAACACTTTGGATGATGTCACTGAGGGGCAGCAGGTAGATGAGGGATAGGAAAGGGTGAAGGATAGATCCTTGGGGGAACACTTGAGATAATGATGTGGGAGCAGGAAGAGGAGCCAGTTCAAGTGGTTCTCTGGCTATGATTAGATAGACAAGAATGGAACTGGAGAGAGCAGCTCCACTCAGCTGGACGACAGTGGAGAGGTATTGGAGGAGGATGGTGTTGTGATGAGAGGTGTATATTTTTATACTTTTTTGATCATGTTGTCTGTGTAGAAAGCTGTGGGGCTGGATGCGTGGCCAGGGTTAAACAAACGGGAAAGGTTACTAGAGACAGGTTGTCTGTGAGGTCTAAGGGATGAGAGGTTAAAGGTGTTGTTAGGTTTGTGCATTTGTAATGAGAGATTATGGTGGGTTTGAGTTACAATTAACTCAAGGTTGGATCTAGAATTTGCACTTTGAGATGAGCTGGCAAATTGATTTTTCAGCTGTTGAATTTCAAAAGGGAGTTCAGAGGTACAAAGGAACATCTGCATCTTACAGGGCTTCCATGAGTAAACAGGGGAAGGTATATTAAATTTTATTGACCCGAAAATAGAGGCAAAATAGAAAACATGAAAGATTTTTATATTTGGAGAAGTTGAGCTTCAAAAGAGGGATTTGAGGGCAATGGAACCAGAGGTGAAAGGGGGAAAAGATATTTAAGGGTTGTTTAACTGCTGAGAGTTGCTGTGGGGGAACCCACTAAAAGCCAGCTTCTTTGTGTGTGAGCTGTTGTGAAGCTGTGAAAATTTTGAATTGGAAGCAGCTGCCCAGTCTTTGTTTCAGGAAACAGTTTGTTTCTGAGCCTCCTTTTGGAATTCCACATCAGAGTGGAAGTGCCTGAGAAGTTGTGAGGTGTACCTTTAGTAAAGTGACAGCAATTCCTTGACTTGGGTAATATTTACTGGATTTTCATACTTAAACATCTAAAAGGGATTGTTGCTGAAAAGGTAGTTTAATTGTGTACTTTTGACCAAACATGTTTTTTGGGAGTTGCTGTGTAAGACAGTTTTAACTATGTAACTTTTATTGTATGTGCTTAAATTTTTCTACTTTTTAATAAATCTCAATTTTTTTTTAAGTCTAAAGGTGTTACTGGAGTTCTGTGCTTTTGAGGTCAGTAGTTCCTCCTCCTCGTTTTCACAATTAAAAAAGGTTTATGATCAGTGAGACAGACTTTACTCTGGATCTGGCTTGCTCAGCAATAACATCAGCTGTGGCTGTAACAGTGTGCTCAACGGTATGAGGAGTGATAGCTTACCTTTGTCACAGTCACATGGGATTTCACTTGTGACTTTGATGAGATGTTTCAGTACCAATAGGGGTGGAAATCCAATTGGAGGGATTCCAGGAAAAATGGGAGTGGATTTGGGAGGCAACAACACCTTCAAGGACTTTGGCGTGGAAAGGGAAATTGGACGTGGGATGGTAATTTCCAAGGACAATGGGGTCAAAAGTGAGATGACAGCAGACTTAAAGGACAGAGGACAATTTACAATATCGTCTAGCATGGGACTAGGAAGGGAAGTTGGGTAATCAGCAGTTAGTGGGAATAAGATTGAGGGAACATGAGGTGGGTCTCATAGACAAGATGAATTCAAAGGGCATGAGGGCAGATAGGAGAGAAAGCTGCGAGTTCCAAGCTAGGGGAGGTGGAGGTGGGGGTGGGGGTGTAAAAGAAGTTTGGCCAGGTGGACTAGTGGAAGGAAGGGACGCAGCAAAGGCAGCTGACTGGAGTGTCTCGATCACTGTGTCAAAGAAGTCCAACGAGCTCCTTGCATGTGTTGAAGATGAGGGTGGAGAGGGTAGACTTTAAGACAACTGTTTGCAGTGAGGAAGGCTGAGAATTATCTTTGCATTCCAGCATGACCCTGAAATTGTGAGCTGTTTTAGCAGATAAGAGGACCCAATGGTATTTTAAGTGGTCTAGCCAGATCTGGGAGTGGATGGCAAAACAAGTTCTTTCAAATCTGCATCACTTGGACTTAATGGTGTGGAGATGAGAGCCATACCAGGGGAACAGCCATGGTGAGAGAGAGTAATGGTACCAGGACTTCAAAGGTGGAGCGAGGGTGTGACTAAGTCAATCAGGCGCTGCAGGTATGTTCTAATGAATGGAGGGCCAAAGGCTAGATGGTTGGGATTTTGAAAGTGCAATTGTAAGTGAATTGGGGAAGTGTATTTTCCATGGAAGGATGCAGAAGGGAACAGCATTGGGAGGTGGGAAGGGGATATGAGTGGTGAGTGATAAAGCAAGTGATCAGAATTGATACGATGGGACTTATCAAGACCACATGAGATGGAAAGGTTATGAGGGTAGTCATGAACATAGGTCTGGAAGTTTACATGGAGGGAGAAGTTAAGGAAAGTTAAGGGGGTAGTGAACTCAGGAGAGAAAACAAGACAAGTGAAATCACTGAGGATGAGAAGTCGTTTGGCGCAGAAACTGAGGGGGGAAAGCAGTGAAAAATATCTCAGCGAGGACATTTATATTGTACTTGGGAGGGCAGTACAGAACAATGATTTTGAAAGTGGGCTGAGAGGAGTGGAGCAAGGTGAGATGTGCAATGGAGGAGAAAGTGCCAGAGGAATAGGGGGCATGACAAGGTGTGATCTGGCGATAAGCCCCATTCCTTCACCACAACAGTTTGATGGGGAAAGGGATGGCTTCAGTAAGGGGGAAGCTGTCATGATCCCTCAGCAGATATGAGCAGAACTTAGTCTCGTTTCCCAGAATTGTGAAGTCACCTGTGAATATTTCTTAAAGGCCAATGGTTCAGCACCTGTAACATTCAGGGGTTAGCCAGCTCAGAGGTTTTTATTGGAGGAGCAACACGATGATTGAAGTAAAAAGAATTAGGATGAATGCAATGCTCGCACATTGCCTGTGTCCCATATATTCAGTATTCCAGACGTGAATACAAACCAACAGATTTTCTCATGGTGCTTTGTAGTTGTTGACAGCAATACTCAAAACTGTCCCTATTGCAAGAAGAAACATAACAATTCTGTCATTTGGAAAGCCAGTGAATGCAAAAAGGGGGAAAAAACATTTAAACTGCAAGTTTCCCCAATTCCTATGTCAGTGAATCATTCGGGGTGAATGTCAATGACACGGTGCAAGAGCCACCGCCATCAGTACACTAACCCAATAAAGCTGAGTTGGAGTGTTCTGGTGATTCACAAAGTGTGACTTTAATTGCTGCTACAAATATGAGCACTAAATGCAATGCTGATGGGCAACACTGGTGACCTTGTACTTGATTAAATTACCATCACGCCTTGGGAGCTGAAGACAGTTTGGTTCCTGTTACTAGCATTCTCTGGTAATTGGGTTTGCTCAGGCAGCGACAGTGCCATCAAATTAAACAAAACCAGCCTTCAGAGACAAAACATCTGTGGGGTTTTTTTTATTCGTTCATGAGGTGTGGGCCTAGGCCACTGGCTAGGCCAGCCCTAATTGCCTTAGTTCAGAGTCAACCACATTGTTGGGGGTCTGGATCACATTTAGGTCAGACCAGGTAAGGACAGCAGATTTCCTTCCCTAAAGGACATTAATGAACCAGATGGGTTTTTGCAACAATGGTTTCATGGTCATCATTAGACTTATAATTCCAGATTTTTATCAAATTCAAATTCTGCCATGGCAGGATTCGAACCTGGGTCCCCAGAGCATTACCCTGGGTCGATGGATTACTAGTCCAGCGACAATGCCACTACCTTTGACATCGCCTACCTTTGAAATAAGGGGACAGGCCTTGGGCCTTGAGAATTACTGAGTGTTGATAAAATATTAACTATCAATAGCTGGCGGGTTAAAGACACACACACGTTTGGAAGATTGCCGCCACCACCCCCCACGATGCCCCCCCCTCCACAAGTACTCCCCACCTGATGGTAACTGACTAAAGGAAGTTTAGAGGAGGTTGGCTCTGCCAGGGCAGACTTATGGGCTTGGCATGTGTTAGGGTATTTCGGCCTAAAATCAAATACAAATGGACTACTGTGTCCCTCCTGAGCAATGAGCATAAAAGAAACTGCTGCAATCATTAAACAGGAGTGACTTAGTGAGTCACTAGAAACTACAATCACAACAGGAGGTTGACCACCATCGGGTGACTCTAGGTATTTTGCTTGCTTTGTACTTTGAACAGTTTGTTAGTGTAAACTAATCCATAGTGTAGAATAGGTTTGAATGACAGGTTCTGATAGATTTCGAGTGAGATAATTAATCCAGAAGTTTGTGTACATTCCATTATTGCTGTAATTCTCATGTCTGAAATGAAGAATTAGACTAAAATGTTCTACAGAAGCTCTCCTGGCATATTGGTCAGCCAATATCTTCAAAACGGATTAGTTGCTCATTTATTACAGTACCATGGGACTTGGCGGAGGTAAATGGCAGTATATAAACAGAGGTTCCTTATCATTACTAAATAAAAAGACAACATCATGGCAATTCTGAAGCAGTTCAAAAGCCGACTTCTCTCTTGCAGCTTACGTCTCCCAAGCATCTCTTTATGATTTACATACAAGGTTCCCAGATTTGGTTCAGCTCAGAAACAAAATCTCTTTATTAAACCCTATTGTGAACAAATAGTATTTTACAATCACTGCCACGAAACACAACTACTCCAAACCACAGCAGCTTCTAAAGGTAATACAATGCAAGATGTACGTATCCATAGTTGAGCCATGCCAGGTAATAGGACTCAGTCAAATAACAGAAAAGGTTTAGGGCAGCCTAGATCAATGGGCAGAGAATTGGCACAGAGTCCAAACGCAGACAAGTGCAAAGTCTGAGACATAGAACAAAAAAGAAAATTTGGAGTGCATGATTCACACTAACGAGCAGAGCACACAAGAGATCTAAGTGTTTTGGATGAGCTATTAAACAGTTGGTCCAGTGTTTGAACTGGAAAGAAAAGGTTAACAGGTTCTGCAGCCTATCTATGTGAATTTAACTCGAACGAAGCTCAAGAAACAAACTGAAAACTCAATAGTTATGGATTAGGTAGACCACCTGACCAGTCTTAAAAAATTCATCTGTTTTAGTATTCAATTGATATCCCTCCCTATTAAGCAAACATATACTTCCCTTGGGGATGGTACAGTGAAGTTTCACTAGATTGGTTTCTGGGATGTAAGAGCTGTCCTATGATGAGTGGCTGAGTCAACTGGGTCTATATTCTCTGGAGTTTAGAAGACTGAGAGGTGGCCCCATTGAAAGATATAAGAGGGTACATGACAGGGTAAACACTTGAGAGATTGTTTCCCTTGGCTGAGGAATTTGGAATATGAGGAAAACCCTCAGGATAAGGGGGTCAACCCTTTAGGACTGAGATGAGGAGAAATTTCTTCACTCAGCAGGTTCTGAATCTTTGGAATTGACTACCCCAGAGGATTGTGGATGCTCCATCGTTGAATATATTTAAGGCTGGGATAGACATTTTTGGTCACTTTGGTAATTGTCGGATATGGGAAAGTGGAGTTAGAACCATAGAAAAGATATGGTGCAGCCAATTCAGCCCATTGCATCTGCCCCAGCCAAAAAGGAGAAAAAAGAAGCTAGAGGCTCATTTTAAATCCCACTTTCTAGCACCTGGTCCGTAGCCTTGCAGGTTACAGCACTTCAGATGCAGGTCCAGGTGCCTTTTAAAGGAGTTGAGCGTTACAGCCTCAACCACCAACTTAGGCAGTGAATTCCAGACACCCACCACCCTCTGGATGAAAAGGTTTTTCCTCATGTCCCCTCTGATCTTTCTACCAATCACCTTAAATCTATGCCCCCTGGTAACTGACCTCTCAGCTAGGGGGATCAAGCCTTTATTGTCAAACCTATCTAAGCCCCTCACAATTTTGTACACCTCAATTAGGGCATCTCTTAGCCTCCTCCATTTGAAGGAAAACAATCTTAGCCTAGCCAATCTCTCCTCATAACTGCTATTTTCAAGTTGAAGCTGCGATCAGCCATGGTCGGACTGAATGGTGGAGCAGGCTCGATGGGCCATATGGTCAATGCCAGCTCTGGAGAAGAGTCACACTTGAAACGTTAACTGCTTTTCTCTCCACAGATGCTGTTAGACTTGCTGAGTTTTTCCAGCATTTTCTGTTTTTGTGGTGTATTCCGGCCTCTATTTCTTATGTTCTAAGTGCTTGTGTCCCATATATTCAGTACTCCAAATGAGAATACAAATCCAATGGATTTTCTCATGCTGTTTAGTAGTTGTTGACAGCAGTGCTCAGAACTGTCCCCATCACCAAAAGAAACTTAACAATTCTGTCATTCCAACAGCCAGCGAATGCAAAAAAAGAGAAAAGGAACATTTAAAGCAGCCAGTTCACCCGGTTTCATCATCTCCGCTCAATGCTTCCATATTTTAAGACACAAAAGAGCAAAAGCATGAATTTTTGTTCTGCAAAACAAGGAGGCCAGAATCCAGATTGGAAATATATTCAGTGCAACTAACAACACCATGTGACACAGGCTGTGCACATTGTTTTAAGTCCTCTTTAGCCCAGGTAAAGGACCTCATTTGGCCTAATTTAATAAAAATAATAGAAGTGTGTGAGATTCCATTATGAAAAGCATAAATTTAGTTGAACGTTTATTTTTTGACATCAGTATAAGTATCGCTGACATGTTGAAGCTTTTTGTCCTGCGCTCTCAGGACATTTCGCAAGAAAACCAAATGTAAAGGGAACAATTTATGCTTCATGAGAAGAGTGTGCTGATTGGTTGGCAAGTGGACTCTGACTGGTAGAGGCGTTGCCATGGAGAAAGCACCAGTTAACTGATGACTGACAGTTAACTGTAAGGCTTTGTTTAAATTAAAACCAGGCAGGTTCACTCTAATTGGTCAAGCATTTCACTGGGGTATGAACTAGCGAATGGCTGTTGCCTATTTTGCACAGCTGAAACAGGCACAGTGTGGGTACATGTTCTTTCTGTCTGCAAAGAGGAGTGTCAACTTGCCAACCAAACAGCACTCTCTTCTCATGCAGTATAAATTGTTGTTCCTTTTAAATTTGGTATTCTTGTGAATATCCTGATGAGTGCAAGACAAAAAGCTTCAACATGTGCTTTTTCAACAAGTTCTGTACTACTAAACGACTATCAGCATAAATAGTCAATAAATTTAAAAATCAAAAGAAATTTCTTTTCCTTTCTCAAAATTAGGGCAAGTGAGCAGAGCGAGTTCTACACCTGACCTCCGTAACTACAGGTAGAGACTTCCTGTCCAAGGTTCATGATTTTGTCCATCAACAACGCGCACCGCGGCACTGCTAAAATACTTGCAATACAATGCCAAGATAGAGCTCCTCACAACACACCCGGAATTAAAGCTAAGCGCTAACTGAATCCAATCAGCCGATTTTGGATTTTACATTTTTAAAAACATAATATCTAGGGAAGAAAATTATAAATTAAATCTCAAAACGCTTACGCAAGGTTGTAGCTCATTCAAATCACAAGTGTCAAACACTCATTTACCCTTGACTGACTAGTGCCTAGTTGGCAGTATGATATTTAAATAACCCATCTTCTATGTTTTAATAGTGAGCATCTGGAACTGTGGCTTTGGTCCAACTGAACCTGAACTGAGGTTTCACAACTGATTTAATCACCACTAAAATCAAGGTTAAACTACACACCTCAAAAGAAAATTAGAGGGCATATAATTACTAATTAATTAAACACGCTCCCTTTCCCAAAACAGTTACATGATCATTTAAATGAAAGGGTTCAGATAAACAAACTGCCAAACTTTTGACTACTGAAACTTTTTCGAATGTAGAATGAGCGCAGAAAGCAGAGCCTGTAAACCATTCCGACACATCCAGCATTCCCAGAGAACAATTCACACCTTTTCTTTCGCAAAATTCCAATATGACAAGGAGGAGTTTATTGCAGCAGACAGAGTGACAAAAATAGATCCTTATTCTCCATTCCATTCTGCCATACAGCATCAGGAGGGGAGAGGAGATTGATTGAATGCAATCTGACAGGCTGTTACAGGTTTAGATTCGTAATCTCAGCTCTTGCACTCCATATCGCTTAGCTGGATGACTGTGGTATGAGGGAGAGGACAGCAAGACAAACAGTGAGAAGAAAAAAGACTCCTACAGTTCCTCATTGTACCTACTTAGAACTTTAATGTGTCAGTGGTGTCAGTTTAGTTGTGGCGTCAGTTTAGTTAATGTGTCAGTGGTGTCAGTTTAGTTTAAGTAACAGTCAGTTGAAGTTTACTGGGGAGAATAAATTTTACCAGGTTATTACAGTAGCGCCGATGCATCAAACAAATTGGGATGAACTTTAGGTTATTCAGACAAGTAAAGTGCACTTTTGCTCATCTTATTAATTCCCTTTTCTGAAAACTACTGCGAGGGGGCAGGATTTGGAAATATGCAGTAGTCACACGCTGCTCCACACTCAAAGACCTACGGAAGTGAGTACTCTCTGACCACAACAACAGCCTGTGACGACTGGTAGATTTCACCTCTCCCTGTAGCTGAAATGACAAATTTCACAGTGCAGATGCTGCCAAGCAGTTAGAAGAAACCCAGCACCTGCTTAATGAAATTGAGGTTGTTTTGCTCCCACCGTGAGTGCGCTGATACACAGTTAAACCGTCTGACATGAAGCACCTGTGCATCACACCCTCCTAAATTCTGTTCCGTTGGCACAGGTCTGTCGCTTACTTCAGTACAAAGCACACAGTACCATTTGCTCTGTTTGCTCTCAAGTGTGAGGAGCAAAGCTGGATGGTGTTACACATCACTTGTTTACGTTTGAGAGATCAAAATATATAGGGCAGAAGGTAGTAACACAGTTCAGGTGCTAGGATGACATCAAGTTGCAAGGAAACTGCACATTACTTTATTCTTCTCAAAGGCTCATTTTGAATTCAATAGCTGTACAGTTGCTCAGTAGAAAGTGTTTTATATGTAAGACAGCACACTGTCATTGCAGGAAAAGTGGAAGTATCTCTAAACACCACTTAGAATGTGACTACCTGAAGAAAGCTGTCAGTGCAAGAGATTAATGCAATTGAGACCTGCTGGTTTCTTATTACTGAATTAGGCCAATTGCTACCTGCCAGTAACCAGCAATCTCACATTTATTCAACCTGAATGTTATTACCAAAGCATACAGTTGTTTATGTCAGGCCAGTAACCAGTTGCCACACACTACAGAAGAGGCAAACACACATCAGTCTCACAGGATGAGAGTGTCAGAGGTGTATAGGATAACCCAGTGGGACAGCAGAATGGAAGACACTCTTCCTTAGAAACACTTAAGCAGCCTGTTTTAAAGCTGTATTTCTGTGCCTCAGCTCCTGCGTGAAAGTGACCCATTCCCAGACATTTCCCACTGTTGCTCAAGGTGTCTTCTATATGATACACAAGAGCAGGCTATAATGATCGGGCATTAAATTTCTCTCTCTCCTCATGAGGAAGATCTCGATGACGATCCAGCTATTCATGGGGCGAGGAACAAGAGCCCTCAGACAAACCACCAGTGGGTGGATTTTCAGCTTGGTCCAGTATAATAGCACCCCCTACATTTAATCTTAAATATTACTGACAACTAGCAAAAGTGAGGGATCACCATAAAGCAGCCAGGTTACACTGAATGCTTGTTGCCTGTATCCCACTTAGCATTAGTCTCTAGTGACGGTGACAGTGAGAAATCCCACACCTGCCTTTCCTTACCCTGAGCTCCTGCAGTTCCTGAATGGTGCTCTGTGCTTGTTCTAGTTTCTCACTGGTTGTGTTGAACTGCTGCTTTGCTACAGCCAGCTCTCGCTTGATGACGTAGTTCTCTTCAGCTTCCTGCGCCCTGGTTACTTGCCCCTGAAGACAAACCCATGAGGGAGAGAAAGGTTAGCGATACGGACGCGCTTCCAACTCTCTGAAGACCTAGTTCCATTCTTATTTTACCTTTTGAATTGCCTAGAGAAGAAATAGGTTTGGTCTCTTTTGAGGGCTCTTCCAGTTCATAATGAGTTTGTACATAAACAGGAGTTGCCAAATGGATCAGTAAAGTTATTCACTGGGTAGTGGAACCACACACAGAAAGGAAGACCTCTAGCCCACGCTAAGTTAGCCAATCTCAGCTAAGATGCCAGGAAGGGAGCATTAACACCCTAAACTAATGTGGGGAGAGAACAGAAGGGCTAAATTGTGAAGCAACCCCTGGTCCAATAGCCTGCCATCTTTCACCATCAGAGGCATCAAAGGAAGAGGCAGAGGACAACCAGTAGTCATAGGATTATTCGCAAGGCAGGAGTCAGCACCTTCAGAAATGGGGAAGACAGAAAAACAGGAAAGTAAAAGGAATGACCCGTGATAGTGCTGAAAGAATCTGACACCTTAGTGACAGGCCTGTGACACAAGGTTAACTCCAGAAGTCAGTTCTGTTTAAAGCGATAGGAAACAAAGAGTAATAACACATCACTAAGAACAGCAACTGTGTGACAACCAACCATGGAGGCAGAAAGAGTGACCTAACAAGGGAACTGAAGGGACTTTGGGACATGCAAAAGACACTCACTGTAAAGACAGATCACATTAAGGTGAAACCAGAATCAGGCTCAGATGATCATTTGACAAAAAACAAACAGGGCAGGACATAACTGAACCCAAGGGAAGGGTGGAGTGGAAATGGTAGTGTGGAAGAGACAGAAGGGAAGACAGTAAAGACAATTCATTTGAAACTTGGGCCACCATGCCTCTACATTTGGGGAATGAGACAGAGAGAAAGCGGATATGGAGACTGGAAAACTATGGAAATACTGGCAGGCGACCAGAAATGAAGAAAACTGCAGCCACTAAAAAGTACAGCCGAGCAGAGGAGGGACCCACAACCCAGGCTCAAAACAGATGGAAGCGAAGTTCAGGCAGCCGCTTACAGAGAGAACCCTGGACCTGATGCCAGTGGAGCTGAAAATAAACCCACAGAAAATGCACCATTTCCCATACCATGTTGCAGAAGAACTTGCCAAACAGACAAGCATCATGAGCAGCGACCCACAGCTCTGCTCCCCGGTCACTTGGCACCTGATCGGTGAACACACAACAGCTGATTTTCTAACTTTCAACAGCCCAAATGCTGGCAAGCCCCTCAGTGTGGACAGCGGCCCCTCACCCAGGAAGCTCCAACCCAACCCCCCTGGCAGCTTCTGACTGGTCACTGCTGAAATACACACAGGATCCCATCAACAACCTGAGTGACTCTCCTTCCCCACCCCAACCAAGCTTCTGATCTGCTCTCCAACTACAGTGATCCCAGCTAGACAAGATGCTCCTATCAACAGCAGTTCCTTCACCTGGAGGAGAAGAGGCTGAGCACAAAATCCCACCAGTTTGTGCATCTCCTCCCGCCTTGAATCGGCCCCTACATGCACAGGAAGAGCACCCTTCCTCTGCTGGATATCCTGGTCCAAAACAATGCTAACCTCAGAAAACCAAGCCCTATGTATCGCCAGAGGATGAGACTTGGAAATAGCAACAAAACCAGAAGCATTAGTCCTGGACATGGAAGCTAGCTTTGGACCAAATGATGGCTACCCACATCTAAAAATGGTGGAGACGCAACACTCAGGAAAACCTCTGATTCACGTACATGGAGCTCTGTAATGCAAACCCCTTATATATTCCCTGAAGGGGAAGAAAAGCAAACACTTTGCAAATGATCCATCTACTAGGGAAGAGGTGCAAACTATCAACGGTAATGACTGCAACAGGTCAGTGCATCAACATCCAATGCATCATACCCCTGAGGGTAGGAAGGACAGACTAATCCGATTAGGTCCTTCTTCAGGGTGGAATTAACATTAGAACAACGGTACACTTGGCCGTATTCTCATGGACCCTTTTTATTCTATGACTCCTTCACTTTCAGATAAAGGAAATAATGCTTTAAGGCAAGATGAATTGTTGCCAAGTCTTAATTTTCACAGGTATCTCCCCAAGCTGCTACAAAGCATTCGACAGTGTTAAACTCCCTTCATAATCAAGCTATGAGTGACTGGATGATGATTTAGTTCTTGCAAATACTGAAAGAGAATACCCTTCAACAAAAGCCCTGCTAAGAAAAACCCTCCCGCCCACACCTTGCAACATA
Organism: Carcharodon carcharias; assembly: GCF_017639515.1. Taxonomy (NCBI): domain Eukaryota; kingdom Metazoa; phylum Chordata; class Chondrichthyes; order Lamniformes; family Lamnidae; genus Carcharodon; species Carcharodon carcharias. Next base: position 35,229,296 of record NC_054496.1, read on the forward strand.
ACAACACACCATCCAAGATGAAGGAGGGTATGTTCTGGGATGCTGCTCCCTGCAACAAATTCCACCCTACATTCATGGACAGCAGAGAGGCCCAACCATGTGCCCAACCCAAGGGCAACATTCACAATAACCCATAAGTTTTGGTGTGACCCCCACCATCAACCATCACATGCAACTCCCCATCTATGACCAAGGAAGGAAGAAACAAAATCCAGATGATAACTATAAGGAATGCAAAGACTCGAGCTGCTGACAGCTGTAACTTCAGTCGACACAGACAGGGTACCCAACCACATTCAAATATGATTGCTTGGTGATATGTGGTAAGACAGGAGGAGAAATGAATGTGCGTTAGGCTTGAAAACCCTGGCAGACAATCAGCGCTTACACAAAATTTCAAAAAATAGCCAGACCTTTGGAATTGTAACTCCGCCCAATAGAAATACCCGTAAATATATTTTGTCAAATTTGCTCCCAGACCAAATAGGAATTAAGAAAAGCCTCAGAACTCTGGGAGTGACACTGAGGCAACCAGAAAACAGAGAAAGAGGGGAGGCGACGGGGATGGCGGGGGGGGAGAGGGGAGATGACGAGGACAGCGGGGGGGGGGGGGGGGGCGACGACAGGGAGGAGGGGAGAGGGGAGACGACGGGGAGGAGGGGAGACGGTGGGGACGGCAGGGGGGGAGAGGGGAGATGACGGGGAGGGGAGAGGGGAAACGACAGGGAGGGGAGAGGGGAGACGACAGGGAGGGGAGAGGGGAGACGACAGGGAGGGGAGAGGGGAGACGACAGGGAGGGGAGAGGGGAGACGACAGGGAGGGGAGGAGGGGAGACGACGGGGGGGGAGGAGGGGAGACGACGGGGAGATGACGGGGGGGGAGGAGGGGAGATGACGGGGGGGGAGGAGGGGAGATGACGGGGGGGGAGGAGGGGAGACGACGGGGAGGAGGGGAGACGACGGGGGGGGAGGAGGGGAGACGACGGGGGGGGAGGAGGGGAGACGACGGGGGGGGAGGAGGGGAGACGACGGGGGGGGAGGAGGGGAGATGACGGGGGGGGGAGGAGGGGAGACGACGGGGGGGGAGGAGGGGAGACGACGGGGAGGAGGGGAGACGACGGGGAGGAGGGGAGATGACGGGGAGGAGGGGAGACGACGGGGAGGAGGGGAGACGACAGGGAGAGGGGAGACGACGAGGGAGGAGGGGAGACGACAGGGAGGAGGGGAGACGACAGGGAGGAGGGGAGACGACGGGGAGGAGGGGAGACGACGAGGGAGGAGGGGAGACGACGGGGAGGAGGGGAGACGACGGGGAGGAGGGGAGACGACGAGGGAGGAGGGGAGACGACGAGGGAGGAGGGGAGACGACGGGGAGGGACGGGGAGAGGGGAGACGGCGGGGAGGGACGGGGAAGGACGGGGAGACAGTGGGGAGGGACGGGGAGACGGCGGGGAGGGACGGGGAGACGGCGGGGAGGGACGGGGAGACGGCGGGGAGGGACGGGGAGACGGCGGGGAGACGGCGGGGAGGGACGGGGAGACGGCAGGGAGGGACGGGGAGACGGCGGGGGAGGGACGGGGAGACGGGGGGGAGGGACGGGGAGGGGGGAGACAGCAGGGAGGGACGTGGAGGGGGGAGACGGCGGGGAGGGACGCGGAGGGGGGAGACGGCGGGGAGGGACGGGGAGACGGCGGGGGAGGGACGGGGAGGGGGGAGACAGCAGGGAGGGACGCGGAGGGGGGAGACGGCGGGGAGGGACGCGGAGGGGGGAGACGGCGGGGAGGGACGCGGAGGGGGGAGACGGCGGGGAGGGACGCGGAGGGGGGAGACGGCGGGGAGGGACGGGGAGACGGCGGGGAGGGACGGGGAGACGGCGGGGAGGGACGGGGAGGGGGGAGACAGCGGGGGAGGGACGCGGAGGGGGGAGACGGCAGGGAGGGGGGAGACGGTGGGGAGGGACGCGGAGGGGGGAGACGGCAGTTAATAGGGAAGGGGGGTGTTGGAGTCTGAGATAGGCAGTGTCGAGATTAATTTTGTCCCTGGACCATCAGTTCAGTCCTTCCTAACATTTCGATGAAGAAGAATTCTAATAGTTAACTTTTCATTGAGCAGGAGAATCTCTTGGCCCTGCTCTCCAGACCACTTTCAAAAATGCATGCAATTTATTCATTCTGCTGTTACCCACTCAAACGTACTAAAAACCAAATTTATCAACTGGCCTAATCAGAACTTCCTCCACTTGCTAACTTGCTTCAGGCAATAATCTCCACAGAACATTCGGAGTAGCCTGCCTGATCAGAGCATAGTGCCAACATAGCACATTATTCCCCAGTAAGGGGAAAGGGAAGACTTGGAGTGGACGATGAGTCAACAGTCAACCTATCCTCTCTAACTGGAGAAATGGTGCAGAGAGATTTAGAACAAACTTAACTTTGTCTGTTAGAAACCCGTGTGCATGATTTCACTTTTAAAATGTTAAAAAAAATTAAGGCGCAAATTGGGAAGAAGCATTTCCCCAATCAGGTTGCTGCACCTTCCAGGCACTCGCATGCATTTAAAAATCCTAGGGGTCAATGCTTTGAAAGGCAAAGAATGGCATTTGTTTAGAAGTCTTGAGCACAAACCTTTAGAGTGCGTCACAGAGCAAGCACCAACAGTTCAACTGAATTCCATTGGCCAGTTGCTTACATAAATTGGACAATTGATATATAGAAATAAGATCTAGTGACACGCAATCATATATCTGTCATTACCCATTAAAACACCATTACTTAAAATAATTATAACTCTACATGACTTAAACTCCTTACCCTAGGTTTAATACTTTGCAAAACATATCAAAAAGGTCCTCTGCCCCGCTCCCGACCCAACTCCAATTCCCCCAACAAATTAAAAAATTATGTGCATGAAAAATCAAAAAGTATTCCTTTACAAACTGGCTGCCAGAAACACAACATTTCTAAAATAGTTAGGAGGCCAATTTGTCTCGTGTTATCTTTACTGTAAACTAACAATTCTGCATTCAGAAGCCATGAATGGAACAGAAGTTGCCACTTCTTCAGCTATTCCAGCACTGTGTCTGATTATAGCAGTGTCCGCGCAGCACTCCGGCACACTGCTGACCCACGATAGAAACATGACTCCAAGTTCTCTTTCCAAATGGTCAGTTTAGGATGAAGTATGCTGAGAAATATAGCCTTTATTTCACCAACCTCAAGGTGCTTCACTGAGTTTTTTTAATCAACATCAAATATCAAGCAGCACATTGCAATACTGTATGTATATATATATATATATATATATATATATATATATATATATATATATATATATATATATATATATAAATAACAATGTATGACAAGGAACATAACTGCATTGATCAATAGGCGACATGAGCCACCATATCACAGCACTGTGTGCAGTACTTACATTTTTAAAAATTTAAAACAATATCAATCTAGATAGAAACAAAGAATGTTATCACTCCTGGATCACACTGTTAATAACCACTGGTCAAAATAAGCATTAAAACAATGCTGTGATTGGGACCATTAACCAGGTTTTTCTACTTGCATGTGTGTCAGGTCAGATATGCATCGTTCCAAGGTATTTCACAGTGTGACAAGGAACATTACTTCAAGTGCGTTGCATGCTTTAGTGAAGAGTAGCATTAGTATATCCCTGTGGTTATGAAGGTTTAAGGGAGCCTGCAGCATGCACCCACTGAGGTACACAGGTTAAACCCAACAACATCACATGAAGTCCTCTCCATCCAGATGGGCTGGTTAAATGCTCAGACTTGTGATACACAAGAATGTTGAATCTTGCCGTTCTAGTACAATCTGCTACACATTATATTACCCACTTTACAGTATACAGAGTAAAGGTATTACAGCTGGTACAATTGGCACACATCATCCTGGTAGCTGTTGTACCCAAATATACAGACTCACTCTTCCACCCCATGTTAAATATCAGCTCTTCTTTCTGTATTGGGTACACAGCTTTCAAGCAAAGTACCAAATACACCTGTCACAGGGTACATGTATATGCATAATTTCCCTTTACCCAGTTTGTACTGCAAATCATAGCTGTGATTTATCCTGAGGACAAGCCACCTACCCCCACCCCCTGGTCAATATGCAGACTGCCCAAACCTGGGTCCAGGCAGCTGTTCCTGTGCATCACTAATCTTCGCATTTACTTACCACAAGTGGCTGCGTGGGCGAGGCCTGAAGCCTGGATTAGTGAGTGCTTCCACAGGGATAACATGCAGCATGCGGGTGAGTGTGACAGAAGGTTACCTCACCAGATGAGACATGTAAAATGGCACTGCTCTGGAGGGGTTAGCAAGTTTAACGGCCATGGAAGAAAGTGGGAAGTCATACCTGGATCAATCTATCTGCCAAGGCAGCACTTTCCTACAGGGGAAAATCCACAAAGGAGTAAAAGGAAGAAAGAGAAAGTTTCACAGAAAGACACCACTAACACAGTAGTAGAAAGTTCATTTTACATCGCCCACACCAGTACTTACAACTCAGAGATATGACCAGCCATAAGCAGTTATAAAGTCTGCATTCCCTGCACTCAGTTCATTTTTGAGAGGGGGTGAAGAAAAGGGAAGGAAGGATCTTTCTAATACCAATTCCAGTCATTTTGTTTAGTTTTTAATTGGACCTATGCATTAGGTAGGGTCACTGCTACACCCCCAGCAGACCAAGTAGATCCAAGGTAACATATAAAGCATGTCTCCCACATTCCCAAATGAATGGATTGGAAGCAGAATTCTCTTCGCCTTCATTAATTTCTCACAAAAAGTTTTCTGAATATAAAAAAAAATTCATGGGGAGAATGCAGCTTTAAAAGAAATAAGCACCGTTAACACTTTCTTGTCCAAATGAACATTGTGTTCAATGGTATTTTCACCAGTTTCAAGCACAGCAGCCACTGGATCACATGATATCTGAATCTTGAAGGTGCAGTAACACGTCTGAGTTATGGAGATGTTGGCTTTGAGCTGATACCACGGCACCGGGACAGGACTGGCGGCCAGCAAGATGCCCACTCTCAACACACACCCAGGGCACCAAATAATACAGCAAAAAACAGATCAAGTGCTATGTGACACAGTGCTGCAGGGGATAAAGAGAGAATCTATCCCATTAATCACCACCAAATCTACATGGGAGAAGCTAAGTTGACTGTTGAAAAGAAATCTAAATCTGGAGTGGGTCAGGTAATCGTCTAGGCAGATATCTTTTCCAAAAAAAAGGCAATACTCTCTCTGGTGAAAAGCAAACATGGGCCCTTGAAATGGCAAGATAGTGAACTCCCCCCCCCCCCTCAGGATATGCAGAAATACACATTCCCCACAACCTCCTGAATATAATGCTGGAGATTTGCAATTCCAGGCTACACGAGAGGTGGGTAAACTAGAGTCACAAGGCCAGGATTGGCTCCAACTGAAAACACAGGTCAGTGAAGAGTCTCAATGACTGGGAAAGGATGTAGCTGTCTGGTACACTCCTGAGGCTTGGCAACCTTGTACTGTAACCTCAACATACTTCAGACCCTTCAGGATGCCTGGATACAAGGCTGGTTAGCTTCACCTGGACCTTGGACATTAACAATCAGTGCAAAAAAATAAATCATTTAACAGGACAAGACATGCGACTGTCGGGTATAATGACTGCTGCAGTTTGGGTTAAATAGAGTGAAGTGAATGCAGTAGTGTTTCTTTCTTTCTTTGAGCTAGATTACAGGCTGTCCACAAAGCAGAACTGGTTTAACTTGTGTCAAGTAAACATGACCCAACTCCACCTATTGTAATTCTGGTATCTAAAGGGTTGGGCTCATACTTGCTCCTGTACAGACAAGGACATGGTCTCCCCAAAGCCAGGTACCCTCCCTGCAGCGGCACTGCCCAGACACACACTGCTGGCCACATAACCGGGAACTCACATGGTAAGCAAAACCATGCAACATAATTCACCCTTGTGCTAGAAAATAAAGTTTTAAACCCAGGAGTTACCGGTGTTCCAGTGCTTAACCCAAAGATTTCTGAGGACTAGCACACACATGTGAGTGGAGGAAGTGGTATAGATGTTAAAGCCTTAAGAAAACAAGAGACACAAACTGTGCAGCTTTAACAAGGATCAAAGAAAAAAATTGGGGACAACCTCCTTGTTGACACAGGTGTCCAGAGACTCTCTTCTTTAACCTAGGTCTTGTATGTTAAAAAAAAGTCAGCTGGAGACAAAAGAAAACTGTTTTACATTTTACCAAAGCTAGAAAGAACTGGATTTGCTGAACCTTTACTTGGTTGAATGAAATCAGTCTGATTATTTTCTGTAATCTTGTAATGAAAGATGTATTTTCCCCCTTTGGGAATGGATTAGTAATAGCTGCAGGACAGCAGAAAGCTCACAGCCAAACATTCCATTGCCAGCAAACTCATCAGTGCATCACTCCTTCTGTAAAGGACATAGTTTAATTTTCCTTGGGCTGTGGCTTTAAAAACTACCACGGCTGCAGTTTAAAAGAGATGTTCACTGGAACAGGAAGAATAAAATCTACAATGTTGCTATTATGGAATAGCGTGCGCCAGGTTGGGCAGAATGGTGCTGGAAAGGAGACCTGGTTTATGAGGGGACTGCCTCACGATGGCATTTTGATTGGCTCCTGACCAAGAGGCCAGGTTCTGTGCAAGGATAGTGCAGCAGATCAGCTCCTAGCCTGAAAAGAAGAAAGACCTGAAACCTCTCCTCTGTGTTTTGTAAGACTCCAGTAATCCTGCCATTGTAGCTATCTGGCTATTCCACACATCTTGCTGTATCTTGCTTTCCTTGAGAAACCCCTGTCAAGAGGAAAAGGGGAAAAATCACCAGTAGACACATTAAAAGCAAGTTTCAACCAGTGGACCACAGATTGCAAGTGCTGGGAGACCATCTCATGTCAGCCACAACAATCTGCAAGGAATTTGGAAGAAAGCAATCAAAGTCAAGCCATCTAATCCTGAACTCCAGATTGGTGCTATTGAACTGTTTTATCTCACCCTTAAAATCCATGTTTTGTGTGTGTTTGTGTATAGGGGTTTTAGAGGGGGTAGAGTTTAAGTTATTGAGTTAAAAGGTAACAGTTCGTATCTCTTTCTTTTGCCACTGGTTAGACAATTTGTTTAATTAACAGTTATTTACTTGCTACAAACCTGGTGCTCATATTATATTAACCTAAATTAAACAGGTAGAATTGGGGCAATTTGGTGGTCAGATTAAACTTCTCACATTTGTCTCAGCTTGGGGAGCAGTGGGGCTTGATACTGAGGCGCACTATCCCCAGTGAGTCGTGACACGTGTAATTGTCAAATGGAACACTGCACAGTGGAGGAGTACGTCTGCTCAACAGGGGGAAGGATGTGCCCGAACACATATTTCCTGGTGGCCAATCATAACCTTAATTGACTCCATGGAAACGGCAGCATCACATCACTCTCGGCCAGATGAGTAACTGATAACAGCTCCATGTGCACCAAAGCTTATTGTGGGGAGAAGGGAGGAGCGTGAAGTGGTTGTTTGTGACCCAGGAGGTTTGACAAAATTTACATTGCGTCTTTAATTTTGTATTAAGCCTTCACATAAAATAGGCTCCAAATATTGTTTTTAAGTGGAGACATGCTAAGGGACACCAAGAATAGTGAGCAGGCTCCTGGTTTCTAGAACAGTTGGCCCCACTTTGGTTGTGACAGCTGAACTCCATACCCACACATGGAGCCATGAAACACTATGCAACCATGGGAAAACGTATGAAGGAGCTTCATATGGACCAGGCAAACCAAATTTCCATCAATAGTGTGGAGGATGATTTCATGGAATGTATAGAGAGTTTTCTAGATAATCATGTCAAGAAACAAACTAGGAGACAAATTGTTTTGGATCTGGTAATCTGCAATGAGAAACGGTTAACTAATAACCTTGTAGTAAAAGGGTCTTGAGGAAAGAGTGATCATAATATAATGGAATTTTATACTGAGTTTGAAAGTGATTCAGTGAAGTCCAAAACTAGGGTCTTAAATCTAAACAAAGCAAGCTACACAGAAATGAGGGGCAAGTTAGCTGTGGCAGATTGGGAAAGATATGACAGCAGACAAGTATTATCTGGCATTTAAAGAATCAAAACATAATTTGCAACAAATGTACATTCCTTTAGACACAATAAACTCTCAGAAAAAGTGGTCCAACTATGGCTAACAAGAGGAGTTAAAGATAGTATTAGATCAAAGGAAGAGACTTATAAGGTTCCCAAAAAGAATGGTAAACCTGAGGATTGGGAGGGTTTTAGAATTCAACAAAAGGAATACCAAGAAACTAATAGCGAAAAAGAGAATATGAGAGTATATTAGCAAGAGACAAATAAACAGATTGTAATTGTTTCTATGGGTATGTAAATAGGAAAAGATTAGTGAAATTAAACATAGGTCCATTAGAGGCAGAGACGTGTGAAATTAAAATGAGGAATAAGGAAGTGGCAGCGGGTTTTAAACAAATGCTTTGTATCTGTCTTCACGGTAGGAGACACAAAAACATCGTAGAAGCTTTAGGGAGCCAAGTGTCCAGCAAGAATAAAGATTGTAAAAGGCATCAGCTTAAGTTCAGAAATAGTACTGACAAAGGTAATGGGACTAAGTGGCGACAAATCCCCTATATCTGACAGGAGGGAGGGGTGAGTTTTGATGCATTTGATCTTCCAGAGATTCTAGAACAGCTCCCAAGGATTGAAAGGTAGTAAACATAATCTCAGTATTTAAGAGAGAAGGGAGAGGGAAAGTAGAGAATTATAGGCCAGTTAGTTTCACCTGAGACAAACGTAGGTAAAATACCAGAATCTATTATCAAGAATGCTGTAACCGGTCACTTAGAAAACCATAATATGATTAATCGGGGCCAACATGGACTAATCAAAGGGAAACTGTGTTTGACAATACTATTAAGAGTTTTTTTGAGGATGTAACTAGTAAGATAAGGGGAAACCAGTGGACGTATCTGTTTTTCAAAAAGCATTCGATAAGGTGCCACACAAGAGGTAAACAGTGCACATGGGATTGGGGTAATAATATATTAGCATAGATTGAGGATTGCTTAGTGGACAGAAAACAGAAAGAAAGAACATTTGGACATTTTTGAGTTGACAGGCTATAACCATCAGAGTACTGCAAGGATCAGTACTTGGTCCTCAGCTATTTACAACCTATATTAATGACTTAGAGGAGAGGGCTTTGCATAACGCATTCAAGTTTACCGACAATACATAGTTAGATGGGAAATAAGCGCTTAGGTAAACAGAAGCTGCAGAGAGATAGAGACAGGGTGGGCAAGAACATGGCAGATCAAATACAATGTGGTGAAGCGTGAAGTTATCTATTTTGTTAGGAAAAATCAAAAAGCATAATACGTTTTTAAATGGTAAATGCTTGGGAAATATTTGCATTCAGAGGAGCCTCTGTCCTCGTACATAAAAGTTAACATGCAGGTACAGCAAGCAATGGTATGTTAGCTTTTCTTGCAAATGGATTGGGGTAGACAAGTGAAGAAGTCTCACTACAATTATACAGGGCATTGGTGAGGATACAGCTGGAGTACCATGTGAAGTTTTGGTTTCCTTACCTAAAAAAGGATATACTTAGAAAAATTCAAGGCAATCAGGCAGAGTTTGTGAAAGGAAAATCATGTTTAACCAATTTATTGGAGTTCTCTGAAGGAGTCACATGTGCTGTGGATAAAGGGGAACCGGTGGATGTACTGTACTTAGATTTCCAGAAGGCTTTTGATAAGGTTCCCCAGCAAAGGCTTTACTGGATAACATATTGATATGGATAGAAAATTGGCTAAGTAACAGGAAACAGAAGGTAGCTATAAATGGGTCTTTTTTCTGGTTGGCAAGATGTAATGAATGGTGTGCCACAGGGATCACTGCTGGGGCCTCAACTTTTTACAATTTATATCAATGACTTGGATGAAGGGATCGAAGGTATGGTTGCTAAATTTACTGATGATACAAAGGTAGGTACGGAACTAAGTTGTGAAGAGGATATAAGGAGGCTACAAAGGGACATAGGTAGGTTAGTGAGTGAGCAAAGATTGGACAAATGGAGTATAATGTGGGCAAATGTGAAATTGTCCATTTTGGGAGGAAGAATAAAAAAGCATATTATCTAAATGGTGAGAGATTGCAGAGCTCACATTCAGAAGGGTGTCTTAGTGCATGAATCGCAAAAGGCTAGTTTGCAGGTACAGCAAGTAGTTAGAAAAGCTAATAGAATGTAATCACTTATTGCAAGGGGAATTGAATACAAAAGTAGGGAGGTTATGCTTCAGTTGTACATGACATTGATGAGACCACATCTAGAGTATTGTGTGTAATATTAGTCTCCTTATTTAAGGAAAGATGTAAACGCATTAGAAGCAGTTCAGAGAAGTCTTACTACATTAATACCAGGAATGGGCAGGTTGTCTTATGAGGAAAGATTGAACAGGCTAGGCTTGTATCCACTGGAATTTAGAAGAGTAAAAGGCAACTTGATTGAAACATATAAGGTCGTGAGGGGTCTTGATAGGGTTCAATGTAGACAGGATGTTGCAGTCACTGCTTAAAATAAGAGTCGCCCATTTAAGACAGAGATGAGGAGAAATTTTTTCTCTCAGAGGATAGTGAGCTTTTGGAACTCGCTTCCTCAAAAGGCAGTGGAAGCAGAGTCTTTGAATGTTTTCAAGCCAGAGGTAGATAGATTCTTGATTAACAAGGGAGTGAAGGGTTACTGGGAGTAGACAGGAGGTTACAGTCAGATCAGCCATGATCTTATTTAATGGCAGAGCAGGCTCGAAGAGCTGAGTGGCCAACTCCTGCTCCTAGTTCATACTTTCATATGTACTTGCTCCAGAGGAGGCGCAATGAAGGTTCGCTAAACTGGCTCCTGCGATGAGGGGATTATCCTATGAGGAAAGAGCGAGTAAACCAGGCCTATACTCCCTGGAATTGAGAAGAATTCTTAAGGGTCTTGACAGGGTGGATGCTGAGCAAGTATTTCCCCTGGCTGGGATTCTGAGAACACAAGGTTACAGTATCAGAATAATGGGGTCAGGACTGAGACGAAGATTTTCTTCACTCAGGAGGGAATCTTCGGAATTCTCTACCCCAGAGAGCTGTGGCTGCAAAGTCGTTAAGTATAGCCCAAGAGATCAATAGAATTTTTGGTTATTATGGGAACGAAGGGATATGGGAACAGTGCAGAAAGGTAAAATTGAGGTAAAATTGGAGCTGGCCTACTCCAGCTCCTATTTCTTATGTTCTCACCAGACTGGAATGGACAGTTTCTTTTTACAGGATCTGTACTGCAAGGTGAAATAACACATTCCCAGGAACATTCATCTTTGGTTTAACAAAGCAAAGCAAACTTACTCTTAGCAGAATGTAATCTATAAGTTAAGAAGCAGAAAGTCTACTGTAGAAGCCACTGGTGTGCGAGTGCCTCCCTGATTCAGAGGGCTTTGAGCTAAATAGTGGGGGGTGGGAGGGTTCACGTGAGGGGAGGTTTGGAAAGTTAGGGAGAAATGACAAGGCAATAGTGCAGGGTAGTGATACAGGTAATGGTAGCCAGAGTGAGATAGGAAGGGACAGAGCATATAAACATAACAGTGCCGCAGCAAATATAGTCAAAATAGGGAAAAATGGCTTTAAATTAATAGATGGGGAGGAGTGTTCAGATAAAGGGAGGTATGGAAATCCAAAGATAAAAGTTCAGGCAATGCGAAAGTATATCGATGTGGGCAAAAACAAACTGAGGAGGGGCAGGAAGAGACAGGGTTTAACAATAATAATACATCAGAGAGTAAGGTCCATGAAGGGAATAATGGTTTAAAAAAAATCAAACTGAAGTCACTTTCTCTGAATGCATGGAGCATCCGCAATAAAATAGATGAACCAGTGGCACAAATAGAGATCAATGGTGTAGATCTAATCACCATTGTAGAGACATGGTTACAAGGTGACCAAGGTTGGGAAATAAATATTGCAGGGTATACAACATTTTGAAAAGACAGACAGAGTGGAAAAGGAAGAAGGATAGCCCTGATAACAAAGCACGATACAAGGGCATTAGTGAGAAAGGATCTTGGCTCAGAAAATCAGGAGGTCAAATCAGTATGGGTTGAGATAGAAATAGCAAGAGTCAGAAAACGCTGGTGGGAGTAGCTTAAAGGTCCCCTAACAGTAGTTATAGCATGAAACAAGAAATTATTGGAGCAGGTAACTAGGGCAATGTAATAGTTGTGGGACTTTAATCTTCTTATAGACAGGTTGAATCAAATTGGAAAAGGTGGTCTAGAAGAAGAGTTTGTAGAAGAGAGGGCTAAATTAGTAATGTTATAGTAAAAGATCCATTGGGAAATAGTGATAACATAACGGAATTCCACATACTCCAATCACAAAAAAAATCTTAAACTTAAACAAAGTGTCATGAAATCCATTGATCTGTGCCCCCTTGGGTCTAAATTCACAATCTATGAAGATAGTAACATTTAAGGTACAGATATTCCAATGCTTGTTACATTGGTTCCTGCCTTGTAACAAGGGTGGCACCCTCTGGGAATGTTTTAATAGGTCATCAGGTCAGTTCAAGGATTAGTGAACAACTCTTCTTGAAGCAGTCTGCCAGTCAACAAGCATCACAAAGACAAAAAGGGACAGAAACAGGTCCCAGTTAAGTTAAAGAATGAGCTGCAAGGAGCAGACACTAATTAAAGGGGGTCACTGAGGTCAAGGCATCCCTTTAGAAGAGTGATTGTTCTGCTTGACACGGCCATAGATCTGAAAGTGGGCTTGTAAATTAGTGCTGAGTGTACTCAGGAATGCAGGGAGGAGGAATCTCAGAAGGAGAGATTAAAACCCTGTGAGGAAGGCCATTGTTAAAGCCGTCTGAGTGGGTGGGACCTTTGGAGTGAATTCCAAGGAGAAATCTTCAAAGGTGAAGCTGGGACTCCCTCATGAGGCTGAGTTTCAATGAGGTTTTTTTAACTTGCTGTTTACTGACGTCTGGGTGGGCTCGAGAAATCCATGGACTTTGTCTTGGTTGCATCTCTCGTTTACTCTGTAGTGCGGCGTGCTCAGCCACAGTCCGTCTCTTAATTCACATGTACCTCATACTTACCCTGAATATAAAGTATAAGGTACATATTGTAAATTGTTTTATCTTCCTGAACATGTATAGTAAAGTTTGTATTTTTCTGTTTGTTCAAACCCTGTGAACTCTTGTGGCTTTATTCCAAAAGCAGGTGACTTGAATCTCAACCTTTACCTACTTTAAACAAAATGCCATTGGTCCCTAAGTGAATCTCCCCTGATATCCCAGGGTCTGGCCAAGGATTGTAACAAAAGCCAACTGCATGGGTATATGGGGAGAGCTGGCTAAGGATGATGGAGTAATTAGAGTAAAAAGTATAGTGGTAAATAAAGAGTGGAAAACAATTCTAAATATTCAACAAAAATACATTCCAGTGAAAATCTAAAACTCAGTGAGAAAGATGTATCCTTGGCTTACTAAGGAGGTTAAGGGTATTATTAAGTTAAAAGAAGAGACTTATAATGTTGTAAACAATAGTAGTGAGTTTTAGAAACTAGCAACAGGCCACCAAAAAATTGATAAAAAGGGAAGGAAGAGTGAGAGTAAACTAGCATGAGTATAAGGACAGATTTTATATAATTATAGAAGCTCTTACAAAGGAAGAAACTAGCTAAAGTAAACATTGGTCCCTTAGAAGCAGGGACAAGATAAATTATCATGGGAATGAGCAAATGGCAGAGACATTCAAAGGCATTTTGTGTCTATCTTCATAGTGGAAGACACAAGTTACATACCAGAAATAAAGGGTAACCTAGGGGCTAATAAGAGTGAGGAAATGAAGGTAATTAATATCAGCGAGAAAAAGTACTGGAGAAACTCAAGGAACTAAAATCAGATAAATCTCCAGGATCTGATGCCCTACATTCTAGAGTTCTGTAAGAGACTGTGACTAGTGGAGTGCTGCAAGGATCAGTGTTGGGGATTCAACTATTTACAATCTATATTAATGACTTAGATGAAGAGACAAAGTAATGTATCTATATTTGCTGACAATACAAAGCTAGCTGGAAATGGAAGCTGTGAGAAGGATAGAGCGGATGCAAGGAGATATAGGTGGGTTGTGAGTGGCAACAAGGTGGCAGATGGAGTATAATGTGAGGAAGTGTGAGGTTATTCTCTTTGTTTGTAATAAAAAATTTGTAAATATTGGTCTTGAGAGATTTGGGTGTACTTGGACACAAAAAGTAAGCATGCCGGTACAGCAAGCAATTAGGAAAATGGCATTTTTGTTTACATTGCAAGGAGACTGGAATACAATAATAAAGAAGTCTTGCTACAATTTTACAGGACTTTGGTGAGACCACACCTGGAAACTGTGTGTAGTTTAGGTCTCCGTGTTTAAGGGTCAATTTACCTGCAATGGAGATGGAACAATGAAGCTTCACTAGATTGGTCTCTAGAATGACAGGGCTGTCCTATGATGAGAGGCTGAGTAAATTGGGTTTATATTCTCTGGAGTTTAAAAAAATGAGAGGCAATTCATTGAAACATTCAAGATTATGAAGGGCCTTGACAGGGTAGACCGATTGCCTAACCAGGGGAAATAATCTAGAACACAAAAACACAGACCTAGGATAAGGGACTGATCATTTAGGACAAAGATAAGGAGAAATTTCTTCATTGAAGGAGTCGCAAATCTTTAGCATTCTCTACCCAGGGGGTTGTGGATATGGCATCATTGAATATATTTAAAGCTGAGACATAGGTTTTTGGTCTCAGGGAATCAAGGGATGTGGGGAGCTGGTGAAAAGTTGAATTGAAGCCCAAGATCAGCCATGATTGTGCTGAGTGGTGGAGCAGGCTCGATGGGCCAAATGCTCTACTGTTGGCCCTATTTCTTATGTTCGCAAGCTAATGCACTATGACCATACCCACATTCTAATAGGGCGGAAAATCAAAGACATTTCATTGAACCTTATAGCACAAAAGGCCATTCAACACATGTCAGCTTGCTAAAGCGATTTCCCCTTTCAAAGATGAAATGGTCTCCAACTCAACCACTCCCTGTGCCAAAGCATTCTATGCACAACAGCCTGTACAAAGAAATTAATTCCCAACCACTGCCCTAATGATTTTTAATGAATGATCTTGCATTACGGGCAATCCATTAAAAAAATTTTTCCTATTAATTCTCTACATCATTTCTAAAACCTCCATTAAATCTTCATAGTCTTTTCTGCTCCACAGGAAAGAATAGCTGTATCTCCAGTCTCTCCTCATAACTATAAATTTTTCATCTTGGTATTATCCTGCTAAAATGCTCTTTATAGCTTTTAACATCCTTTCTATAAGTAGGGCCCAAAACTGCACACCTTATGTTAACTGTGGCCCAACCAATGTTATGTATAAATTTAATGTTCATTGAATTGTGGTACTCTCTGCTCCTATTTCTGAAACCCAAAATCTTGTTGGTATTTTTTGGCTTTAATCAGCCTGCAGGGAAGGATCTATTTGAACCCCGGGGTGTCTCTGCTCATCTACGCCCTTCAGTATTTTTCATTATACCAGGTAATACAGTGAATCTGATTATTTGGCAGCTGCAAATGGTGAAGCTTTCAAAAACGAAATTAACACTGAATGTGTAACTTATTCAGTTTTTGAAAAAATTAAGTGCCCTTCAATAAAGTTCATTATTAACCCAAGTTTACAGAATGAACATGCCGAAATAAAGACAACCTTTGTCTGCTCAATATTCTCCAAATATGATGCAAGTCTGCAAAATTCACACTGAACTTACAAGGAAGAATAGGCCTCTGAACCGAGCCTAGTGAACTGTAACGGGTTAAGAATGTCTCCGTGAATGAGACATGCTAATTTTTAGGAGATAGCATGGCACAAAAAGCTCCACCATGTAGCAGCATCATCACGCTCAGACACACACATTTACAGAGATTTGATAATGTTTTCTGCTGTAAGCAGAGCTTTTACATTGTGAACAGAAAAGTGAACAGGGCAAAAACAAATCAGAAATAAAAACAGAAAACGATGGAAAGACTAAGTCAGGCAGTGTCGGTGGAGAGGGAAAGACAAGTATCGTTTAAGGTTAATGACCTTTCATCTGATAAAGGCCATCGACCTCGAACATTGGGTGAAATTTTACAGCCCCTCCCACTGGCAGGATTGGTCAATGGGCTTTTGAATGACTCGCTGCACTTTATGGCCCCACCCCCACCATGATGGAGCCATTAAATTCCACCCATTGACTTTGTTTCTCTCTCCACAGGCACGGGTCAGAGCCTGATGGTGCGAGAAGCATTGGGCACGGGTCAGAGCCTGATGGTGCGAGGAGCATTGGGCACGGGTCAGAGCCTGATGGTGCGAGAAGCATTGGGCAGGTCAATTACAATCAAAAGAGAGTGACTGACAAATCGCGCCAGGAACATGTCGTACCTTCTCCAGGGTTTCAATCCGCTGCTTTAGGAGACGATTTTCCGTTCTGAGTCTCTGTGGAATAGCAAAGAAATCAGGTTAGTCTACAGGCACCCTGCATCAAAACCGAATGGTGAGACCGCTGCGTACATCTCTACAGTAACAGCTGTATAATCTGTACGTCTAGCACAAAACACACCAGATATAAAGAGCAGGTCAAACTATACATCAGGTGACAGATTCATTATAGATTTTCCCTGAGTAGTACAAGCACCAATCTTGGTTACTTCCATTGAACGATGATGCATATTACTTCAAAAAGGTATCAGGAGAAATCGCAAATAGAAGTTTTAAAAGGCTGTTGCTTGACTGCTTCCATTTTCAGAATGTGCCAGAGGACCCTATGTCACAGGTGTCCCCTCAGAGGAACATGCAGTGCATGTCATCATGCAAAGACAGCCAAAGATTAGCTGTGTAGTTACAGAATTCCTCCAGGAGGGTTGTACTTTCCCATTGATCCCTGCAGGGTGTCTTGTAGCAATGGGCTCCTGGGGAAGGAGTTTGAAGATGCCCTTTGGGAATGGCAACAAGCAGCATTGCTCTGGGGCCCAGTAACATACCACAGCAACACACTGCATGTGACTCCTCCAGCCAGCATTATTCATGGGGGGGGATCTTTCCCAAAACCTCTGGTCTGCTCGAGACCAAAACTATCCCATGTAGCTTCTGCAGCATGTCCCAAACAACGTTCCATTTAAATTTTAACATATTTGGGTCAGGTTGTACCCATCGCCATTGCAAACACTGCTGAACAGGCTGCAGTAAAAATAACACTGGATTGGATTAAAACGGACTACATGTGAACTTTTGTCTAATTTATTCTATGGGGATTTAACTGCACAGGAGGCCATCTTTAAAATTTTAACCACATTTAATGCAGAGTACTTGTGTTAAAAATACATGCTATTAAAGGGGATGTGGTGCAAAGACAGAGGAGTGGCTGAGAGGCAGAAAGCAAAGAATCAGAGTAATAAAAACAAAATACTGTGGATGCTGGAGATCAGAAATACAAACAAAGTCTGGCAGCACCTGCTGAGAGAGGAACAGAGTTAACATCTCAAGTCCAACAGGCCCTTTCCAAATAAGCTTTGAGTAATGAGTTTCAAAGAAGAGTCACATTGGACGCAGAAAGACAGACTACATTCATGGGATGTTAAAAATTGCACGCTTTAGATTCTGTGCTGGAACATCCAGTTGCGGAAAGAATTTGGATGGCTACGAGAGGAATAAGATTGAAATTTGCCAATGTCACAAGGTTAGGGTACATGGCAAATGTGAGATAAAATTGCCAGGGATTGCAGCAAGTCACAGAAAAGTTAGAGGAGAAGAATGATAGGTGGATGAAGTTCAAGGCAGAAAAAGTGGAGGTGATACATTTCGAGAAAGAGGAATAATATCCACAACAACTGAGCTGAAGACACAACCACCTATGGTGGAGCTATTAAAGTCAGGGATGGGCCAGAATGAGTGTTGAGATTTCAGAAGGTTGTAGGGCCAGAGAACATTACAGGGGTGGGGAGGGAAAATGCCATGGATAGATTTGAAGACAAGGGTGAGAATTTTAAAATTAAGCTCAGGAGTGATAGCTGAATGGGACTTAGTGCTAGAATACAGGCAGCAGAGCTCTGGATAAGCTTGAGTTTATGTCGGGTCGGAGGTTAAGAGACCAAGCAAACATGCGTTGGAACAGTCATGTTAACAAAGGGGTGGATGAGGGTTTCAGGAGATGAGCTGATGCGAGGTGGAGTTGAGCAATGTTACAGAGGTGGAATAAGTGGTCTTGATGAGGGTGATGATGTGGTCAGAAGCCAACCTCGGACTCGAATAGGACACTAAAGTTGCAGAAAGTATGGTTCAGCCTCAGATATTTGCCAGAAAGAGGGATGGAGTCAGTGGCTAGGAAACAAAAGATTGTGGCAGGCTTCAATCTTCCCAACACCTAATTGCAGAAAGTTTTTGTTCTGGCAGTTTTGGATGCTCAACAAGCAATGTGACAAATCAAGGGTCAGGACAAGTCCAGAGAGGTGATGGTGACAGAGCTGATCTCATCCACCTGCTTTGGCTTCATATCACTCATATCTTTGGCTAATAAAAAGATCCATCAACCTCAGATTTAAAATGATTAAGCCAGCATCTACTCCTGTTTGTGACACGGTCCACACTTCTACCACCCTTTGCATGATTAAGTGTGTACGAGCTTCCTTCTTGCATGGCCTGCCTGATTTTCACGTTATGACCCCCCCCTTTCCCTACACACTCAATAGCTGAAAAAGGTCCTCTCTTCATCTGCCCTGTCAATTGCTTTCAAAAGCCTAAAAGACTCAATCAAATCACACCTTAAACTAATATGTTCCAGGGAATACAAACATAGCCTCTCTCTCTTCATAACCTAACCCTAGGAGCACTGGTAACATTCTGATAAATCTGTAATGCATTCCTACCAAAGCCAATATATCTTTCCAAAGGTGTGGTACCCACAACTGTATCTAGCTTTCCAGATGTGATCTAACCAGAGTTAGAGTGAAACATCCTTGCCCTGTATATTCTAGCCTTCTAAGTATAATTAAGTCTAACATTCCATTAGCCTTAGTGTTTTAGTACCTGCACTACATTTTGATGTCCACATCTTGTAATAAACCTCAATATAAGGATGTGATGCTGAATTTGTACAAGACATTAGTAGGCTACTGATGCAGTACTGCATACAGTTGTGGGTAGTCCATTAACCCACACCTTCCTCATTCTTTGATTAAGCTTTTGGTCATCCCTCCTAATAACTCCTCTTGGCTTAGCGCCCACGTATTCTGATTGCGCCTTTGTGCAAGTTCTTGGGCATCACATGGAGACACAGCATTACCAATGAAATAGGACTAGAGGCACCTGTGAGACATCGTAACGGAGAGAAAATTAATGCTGGCAGGACATATCCTTTGCCTCATGGGTATATGCCTTACCAAAGTGGCAGTAGAATGGATACCGCCAGATGGAAGATGATGACAGGGCCAGCTAAAGACCAAAACAAAAACAGAATTACCTGGAAAAACTCAGCAGGTCTGGCAGCATCGGCGGAGAAGAAAAGAGTTGACGTTTCGAGTCCTCATGACCCTTCGACAGAACTTGCGTTCGAGTCCAAGAAAGAGTTGAAATATAAACTGGTTTAAGGTGTGTGTGTGGGGGGCGGAGAGATAGAGAGACAAAGAGGTGGAGGGGGGGGGCGGGGGTGTGGTTGTAGGGACAAACAAGCAGTGATAGAAGCAGATCATCAAAAGATGTCAACAACAATAGTACAATAGAACACATAGGTGTTAAAATTAAAGTTGGTGATATTATCTAAACGAATGTGCTAATTAAGAATGGATGGTAGGGCACTCAAGGTATAGCTCTAGTGGGGTTTTTTTTTTTCTGTCGAAGGGTCATGAGGACTCGAAACGTCAACTCTTTTCTTCTCCGCCGATGCTGCCAGACCTGCTGAGTTTTTCCAGGTAATTCTGTTTTTTTTTGGATTTCCAGCATCCGCAGTTTTTTTGTTTTTACCAGCTAAAGACCACCTGGCGAAGTACATTTAAGGAGGACCTCTGAGAGTGGAATGCCACCTGGGCTGCAGCAAAAGAGATTGTGATGAACCAGCGGAGTCTTGCTGCCCACAGATTTTGTCCCACATGGGACCAGAGGACCTAAGTCCAAGTCTGTGAAAGGTGTTATGTTAATGCAAGTTGATGTGAACACCGGAATCAATGGAGAGAAAATATTCACTGGAATTAAACTGGGAATATACAGCCTGCCGGTAGATTAACAAGGATGGTGTTTAGTTTGAAAGAAAGGTTCAAAATTTGACTTTTTCAGTAGCAAGGAAGGTTAAGGTGAACATAAATTAGGAAAAGTTCTGGAAGGCTAAGTAGTGAAAAATCATTTTGAGATGGTAAATCGGTAACAAGGGCCTCAGACAGGGGATTATCACTAGAAGGGAGGAAGTCAAAAAAAAATGTAATACAGGGTTGAGAGAGTATATTTTACCACAAGCTAATAAAATGCTCCTGGTTCTTCCTGAGTGTGTTTTGGATTACCTGGAAATTACCTGATTTTTCTTTAGTTCATTGTACCAGCTGATCTAGTAAACCCAGGACCAGGCAATCTCCCCTTACAGCATCCGAAAAAGAAATGGGATAAGTATACGAATATAGACAATTATACAAGAAAGTGTTGGGGGTGGGAAGAAGAGCTGATATACAGGACAGCTGTAATAGCCCTAGAGAGAGTGCAGAGGAGGTTTACAAGAATGTTGCCAGGGTTAGAAAAGTGTAGCTACGAGGAGAAATTGGATAGGTTGGGGTAATTTTCCTTAAAACAAAGAAGGCTGAGAGGTGACTTGATTGAGCTGTATAAAATTGAGAGGAATAGATAGAGTGGACAGGGTAAAATTGTTTCCCATGGTGGAGAATTCTAGAACCAGGGGACATAGATTCAAGATAAGTGGCAGAAGGTGTAGAGGGGACATGAGGAAGAACTTTTTAAGCAGAGGGTAGTGAGTGTCTGGAATTCACTGCCCAATTGGTGGTAGAGGCAGAAACTCTAAACTCTTTTAAAAAGGAGCTGGATCTGCATTTTAAGTGCTGTAAGCTGCAGGGCTATGGGCCAGGTGCAGGAAGGTGGGATTAGAAAGGGCACCTGGGTGTCCTCGGGCTGGCATGGACAAGATGGGCCGAATGGCCTCCTTCTGTGCTGTAACTTTTCCATGGTTCAATAAGGGAAATGGGCAGGGAGTTAATAAGAGATGCCAGCTCTAGTTAAAGATCTAGAACCAGTACAGGCAAGATGAGATGAATGCCTTTTGCTATGCTTCAAATTCTGTGATTCTAGGTAGCAAATTCCAAACCTCTTCCCCTACCTCTTGTTATTTTTGCTCTTCCCTCATCCACCAATGGAAATGGTCACTAGTTGTAGCCAACAGCATTCCTGGACTCACTTACCTACTTGCAAACACCTCCCCAACACCCCCCACCCTTTTTACCTCTCCCCCCTAAAGACAGTCCAACTAAGATCACAAATTGTTTTTGGAATACTGCAGTAATAATTTCAAAGAGTCAGGACATGAAACAATGGTCTGGTTTTGGCAGACAGCAGTGAATTAACGGCACTAGCCATTCGTTACCATACCCACAGACTTTCAATGGGGTTTTTGCTCTGAAACCGATGTTGAATAGAAATGCAAAATGGAGCAGCACCCTCTACAGGGGATCTGGAATCTGCATGAGCAGGCAAACAAATATGCATCACCTTAATAAGATTAATTAACCCTTACTGATACGGCAGAGTCTGAATCAGGAAGTGTCAGTTAGAATATTAGATTCAATGTGATTCATGTACAGAGAGAGAAACAGAAAGATGGGATTGAGAGATAAAAATCAAAGTTTTACTTTAAAAAATTTATTTATTTTAAGGGACGGGCAATAAATGCTGGCCTAGGCAGTGATGCCCACATTTCATGAAAGAATAAATAAAGACAACTCCAACTAAAATGTGAAGGACGATGACTTCACACTTGAAAGGCTAATTTTCAGTGCCAGAGAGGTTGATTGGCAGTAATTAAGACTTACCATACCATTAAAAATCTAATTACACTTCAGCCCGAACTTTTTCTGGCATGTTTAATGGTTATCTGTCATATCAGAATGGCAGCTTCACACCATTCCATAGGTTTGGATGGTAAGTGCCTCAGCAAGATATCAGCACACAGACACTTCCAGAGGAGTTGGGCAACTCAGACAGCTACCTCTTGATTTCCACAGTTAACAGTGGATGTGCAATCGCCAGAAGTTGCTATCTTATTTACGCTGAAAACCTGCGAAATCCAGGCCATTACAATTCACAGGAAAAGCTGACACAATACGTGATGGAGCATATATAGGAGGTTACAGCACCACCTTGTGAAGAGATAGCACATGTAGGCTCAGGTCTGAGACACATTTATATAGCTACAACTGAGCTGAAACAGAAACTCCACCCCACCCCCCCATCCCACAACCCCCACTTCACATCGTCTCCACTGGCTTTGAACAACACACAGTGAAATGTACGCCCAGCTGAATCAATACCACATCAAAGGACTGTGCATGTACAATCTGCTGTACTGCACAGCATACATATAATAAACTGCAGTTCCAAGAACTTCTACTTTACTGCTAAAATTCTTTTTGAAGAAATTGTGGATTTATTTTTAAAATATATATACGAGGATGCAAACTATGGCCTTTAACACATTTGATTTTACTTTGAGAAGCTGAAAAGCAGCTCTGAGACTTAATTCCCAGCCCAAGCCACATGGGTAGAACAAGCAGAAGATGCAAATGGTGTTGCTGTGAAACCGAGATCAGACAGAAACTCAGAAATCTCCCCCTTTCCCTGTGCACACACAATCTATGATGTTGTCTGGCATCGTTTAATGGCCTCACCTAGAGGTTGGGAGTTCAAGTCCCACTCCAGAACTTGAACACCATTGAATTTGGCATTATTGGAAATGTTGTGGAGGAGAAACTTCCCTGAAGCACTGCCTTCCCTTTCCAAAGGTGGGCATTAAAGATGCCATGGTGTAACTGCAAGTGGCAGCAAGGTTCCTCAAAGGCATTCTTATCAACAAAGAAATAAATTGACCAGTCAGCTCATTGCTTTTTTCCAGGGCCTTCGTGTGCACAAAATGGCTGCGCCGCACTCGCCTGCACAAAATGGCTGCGCCGCACTCGCCTGCACAAAATGGCTGCGCCGCACTCGCCTGCACAAAATGGCTGCGCCGCACTCGCCTGCACAAAATGGCTGCGCCGCACTCGCCTGCACAAAATGGCTGCGCCGCACTCGCCTGCACAAAATGGCTGCGCCGCACTCGCCTGCACAAAATGGCTGCGCCGCACTCGCCTGCACAAAATGGCTGCGCCGCACTCGCCTGCACAAAATGGCTGCGCCGCACTCGCCTGCACAAAATGGCTGCGCCGCACTCGCCTGCACAAAATGGCTGCGCCGCACTCGCCTGCACAATTGCCAAAGCATCTCAAGGTGTTGCACAATGAAGCAATTGGCGATGTTTGGGAGAGACTCAAGCTACTTTACAGACACACAGCATTCTCTCATGTCCATTTCGCTGAATCTTTGACAGCAGCAGCTGAATTGTAATTTACAAGAATTCAAGTCCTAGGCAAGATCCAATTTGCAAAATTTAACAGTTTTCAACTCGAGGATTCAAGTTCAAATGCACAGCGGCTGGATGCTGCCACTTCTCTCTCTCTCTCTCTCTCACTCTCCGTGATTTCAAAGACTTTCAGTGAAATTAGTTTTTAAACAGACTCAATCCAGTTCTTACTGGGCACAAATTCAACAAGACTTCTGTACCAATTGCCGTTCTCAATGAGCTGTGTCAGGAAGATGGCAAACACAAGAAATAAATCACCTGCTGCAACAGTCAAGTGGAGTCTAGGGAGTCTCAACACAGTTCTCAGTGGACACAAGTCCGCTGCACAGAGCATCAACTTAACTGGCAACGCAACACTAACACAAGGCTTAAACACACAGCATAGGGTTTTCAAAGTGGACATTTGAGGAGAAATTCCCAGGTGTATGCAGGGTCAGGTTTCTCTATTTGGCACATTTTTCCTGTTGTATATTAATTAGCACTTTCTGCAATAGCAGCGCAGTTTCCTTTTGAGTAGCTGATATTGCCTTCTGGAAGTTCAGGCCTGGGACTGTGCCAGTATTTGGAGGCAAAGTTTGAAAAGTAACTGGTGCCAAAGAATTCCCTGCCCTGCTCTACGCCAGAAGCCAGCCTGCGAATACTTGATACAACCGCATTCATGTTACAGCCTCGCCTTCTGAGCTACAATATAAAAAGGGGGCATCAAAATCTGACTCGTGCTATGTTTCTAACACACCTCCAGAGAAAAAAGTCAGTCAAAGCAAAATAATCTGTCAACAATGGCCATTACCTGTTCACCATTTTATTCTACTTGTATGCAGCAAGAGTGCTCAATGTTCTCTTTACATTGCTGGAGCTGTGTGCGTCCTCCCATATCAAGGAGAGCTTGCAAACAGAAACATTCTATTGTGAGCATGAATTTTGAATCATTGTTGTCATGGTTGTCACTTACAATTGCTAATGCAAAATTTGGGTGTGTGGGCAATTGCCTCAATGTTGCTGTTCATGCTTTGATCATCAACACGCATTTCTACAAAATTCTTTAACACAGAAAAATGTTCTCATGAGCTGGAGAAGGTGCAATGAAAACAAACAACAAGCTAAGGAGGAGATATTAAGGGTCGTGATAAAAAGCTTGGTTAATGATGCGGGTTTTAAAAATAAGAGAAAGTAGTGGAAGGATTTAAGTGCACAATTCTAAGGTGCGAGTCGATGGTCAGACAGCCACCAATCACAGGCACATGCAAAAGAGGCTAGAATGAGAATTTAAGCATGAGATTGAGAATGAGATAGTGATGAACTGGGAGTCAACGTAGATCAGCGAGCACAGAGGTGATGAATGAGCCAGGCTTTGTATGAAATAGAATATAAAGCAGTTTTGACTGAAATCTATGGGAAATTAATGCTGGCGGGCTAGCAGGGAGAGGGGTGAAGTTGTCAAGTCTAGAGGTGACAAAGGCAACTTTGAGAGTTTCAGCTGAAGATGGACTGAGGCAGACAACATTATGGAGAATGGAAAAACATAGGGTTGGAAGCTCCAGCTCGAGACTGGAGCTGGAGTTGCGAACAGGCTGGTTCAGCCCTAAATAAGAGGCTGGTGAAAGTGGGTAGTGAGGACCAAAGGTGATGCTTGATCTTCACGTTGTGAAAAGAGGGTGCATGGAGGAGCATCCACTGCAGACATTTGACAACATTGAAACGATACAGCTGACAGGAGCTGAAAGTGTTTTATTCACCGCCAAAACCTGAAAGAGAAATCCACACAAAAGAGCAATTATTGCACTTCTGAAGTTTACTGCTCCATTTCGCTTGGAGACAGATGCACTAGGACAAAAAAGACAGTTATTAGCATGTGGTAATAACAAATTCACACATATTCATATGGCGTGCGACTAACTGGTTCTCTCAAATCGACTCCAGAACATAACGCTGATCTGTTTATTCAGGCAAAGGACTCTTGGGTAACTCATTCAGCGCATTTCAATAGAAAAATCTTCCATTAGTTCACATAAGGTCAAAGTCAGATCACTGTGAAAGCATTTCCAGGTCTAATCTCACAAGTGCTCCTATTTCTATGCTCTGATGAGTGAAATGTGCTTCTTTTGTAATTCACTCCGCAATGCTAAAGAAAATCAGGAAATATCAAGATCAGCTGCAAAGATCAGCAAAGCTGCTGACATTAAATTAGTGTACAGAAACCGAGACCCAAAAAGGCCATTCCTCAGCAAATCAGAAATCAGATCCCAACTTGAATGGTCACAAATCTGCATTAAGCTTCATTATGTTTCTAATTGGATGGCACCAGCAGTCAAATTGACATACAAATCGCAAAGCATTTCCATTTTCTCTAAAGGCTTGATTTACACAGTAAATATTTAACAGGATGCAAGATTCAATCTGGAGGAGGAAAACAATTTGGTTCATCCATTCGCAAGATCTTTACAGTCCCTTCATCAGAATGAGGGGTTCGTCAAAGATTCCAGGGTTCTCATCTCCACTGTTTTTTCTGGGT
Organism: Carcharodon carcharias; assembly: GCF_017639515.1. NCBI lineage: Eukaryota > Metazoa > Chordata > Chondrichthyes > Lamniformes > Lamnidae > Carcharodon > Carcharodon carcharias. The sequence continues at coordinate 35,255,588 of NC_054496.1, forward strand.
GTTTCATCTCACGTGAGAGTTAGCCTGTGACAAACTTCCTGACCTCAGTCCTAAATTTTCCTCTTAACTATACGAGACTGCACTCTTTAGCTTCAAATTAAACTGTGACAGTGAAGCTATTGTCTTCAGTCCCCACTACCAACTCCATTCCCTCGCCACTGACTCCATCTCTCTCCCCGTCAACTGAAGCCAAACCAGACTGTTCGCAAATTTGGTGTCATATCTGACTCAGAGGTGAGATTCTAACCATGTCAGTGCCATCTCTGAGACCACGTATTTTCACCTTCATTACATCTCCTGACTCCTGGTCTGCCTCAGCTCATCCACTGCTGAAACCCTCACCATCCCAGGTAAAGGTGTGGGTTCTAATAGCTAGGGAAAAAGACAGTGGGCCGAACTCTACAGGGTGTTTTGACAGCGAACGGTCAGGATTCATTCCCATTAGGCCTCTGAACTGTAGGGTTTAGCGTAAGCACAGATTAACACTGATATCCTGAAGTTGCAGTCTGTCTGTCATTGCTCCGTCACAAGCTGCATTGTGGCCCCACCCATTGAGCCATCAATCATTGGAATCATTTACTGTAGCAATAAAGGCTCCCCTTTTCCTTCAGGCGAATATCGCTGTCAGAAACCCCGTTCACCTTGTTCACTCAGGGTAACTGGATTTTTAAGGGCGATCTTATTGTTCAACAACAATCTGGCTGTGAAAAAGTGATTTAATGTTTGTGGCACGTTGCTGAATGTCACAAGTGAGCTTAGTTATAGACTGTTCTTAAAGCTAAATTTCTTAACTTTTGTTTTAGTTTTTCAGTTTTTACCTTCATGTAAACATCCTCATCTTTATTCTGCTCTACGTAAAATGTTTAAAAAGTGATCTGATTTTAGTGATTTTCACTTCCTGGTTGGCTCTCGGTGGAAATTCCTTTTTATAATTGACTGCGTGGACAGTTTTTTTTAATTTGTGGAATGGATATATTCTAAACTACAGTTGGTATATTGCCCATCTGCTGCAAACATTTGAGCCCTCAATTGCCATACATATATGGTTGATGGTCCTTTCTATGCTGTGACTAATGGTAAACTTCTGACAGCAGCTGGTGAAGGAGACCACCTTTCATGAAACAATCAGATAACTGACGACTTGTATCAACCCATTTGATCTTGTGGAGATTATCTTCCTCTCTAACATTTGTTTCACGCTAGCGAGGTCCATCCTTAATCTTAATTCACTGACACTTTTGTAGAAATTACATTTTCCTTTTAGGCTACCTCTGTAACATTCATTGGACAAACTATTTTCAGTGCACCCCTTGTATAGAATTTCCCCCAAAATATTTGACAAATAGAATCCCATATTCACTACTTCCACAAGAGCCAGTATTTCTGCACCTAAAGCAATCCTAACAACCATTTTTAATTTTTCTTTTAGCTTCCCAGGCTAGAGAGCAACATTTCTCATTTTCAGCCACCAAAAATACCATGAAACCAGTTGCACTTGAATACCCATCAGCAAGATTGACAGGAGATGCATTACTAAAAACAACTAGCTTTTTTGGGTCACCCAAGGATGGAAACTTAAGTATGCATGTTAATGTTTTATTTGCCCTTAAAACATCCTCGATTTCAGGCTGTTTCATCACAGTACTTAGTCCAATACATCAAAACTACTATCTGGTTTTGTCGGACTACATAACCAATTCAACTGCCCAATCAAGCTTTGCAACTGCTCTATCTCTTCTTTAGATATGACATCATGTTTCTGTAAGGACTTAGCAAAATTGACTTCATAGGAGTAATACTCTCTAAATGGGATTGCTGATTCAAAGTTACTCCAGACCTATCTTGCTTAATGTCTAAACCAATATATTTAAAAGCCCCTGATTTCTAATCTTAAATTTCACTTTAATAACACAATTCTCAAATTCCACAGCACCACCCCATGAGAAATCATCAACGTGCATCATGAAGCTGCCTGACTGCTTGCTTTTGATAGCAATAAAACATTGCGGGATTTGCTTTTTCTTGAATACTCTCAGAAAGACACATCTCACCAAAAAATACAACACCCTCGAGACATCACCATAAACATGCGTTTAGTTTCCAAAGTTTCCCTTCTGCATTGCTGGCCTCTTTAGGCAGTTTCAGAAACACTTTCCTCAGAAATTTCTCACCCGGCAGAAATGTAGCTCTTACGTCAACTGATCTACGCTCCCACAAATGTGTAGCCAAAAGAGCTAAAAATACTTTCAGGATTACTTTTCCCCCTATGGGAGACTCGACTCTAACATCTATGCCTCCCAGTCGCTCTTCAAAACCCCGAGCAATTAGCTTCTCGCTTTAGTCTTACACGTCCCATCTGCAAGGATCTTTTCCATATCAATCCAAAGTGACAAGACTGACTGTCTTATATTCCATTCCTCTTACAATAAACACCAACATTCCATTTGCCTTCCTAATCACTTGCTGTATCTGCATACCAACTTTATGTGATTCACGCACCACGACACCTAGATCCCTTTTGTATTAACGAGTTCTACAATCTTTCTCCCTTTTAAATTGTATACTGCTTTCCTATTCTTTCTGCCAAAACGAACAAGTTATACTCCATCTGTCAAATCTTTACCCGCTCACCTAAACTATCTATATCTCCTTGCTGACAACTTACTTACCTACCTATCTAGGTCTCATCAGCAAATTTAGCTACCATAAATTTGGTTCCTTCATCCAAATCATTGGTATTCATTGTAAATAGTTAAGGACTCAGCACTGATCCCTGTGGCACTCCATTAGTTACAGCTTGCCATCCCAAGACCGACCGATTTATCCCTACTATCTGCTTCCTGGTAGCCAATCAGTCCTTTATCCACGCTAATATGTTACCCCTACACCATGTGCTCCTATCTTGTGTAGTAATTTTGATGAGGTACCACATCAAATGCTGTATGGAAGTCCAACAGCACCACATCTGCAGGTTCCCCTTTATCCACCGTGAAAGTTAAAAGTCAAAAAAATCTCTTAACAGTAACGAAGGCATGCGCCTTTAAGGGAGCGTGTCTTAAACTACGGTCAATCACTCCCACATCGACAGGATTAGTGTCATGACTTGCAGTCAGTCTGCAAGCAGTCAAGGCCAGGCATATAAATGGAGTCTGCCAGTTAATATCTGTATAAAGTCTCATCTTCAATTAAGAGCCCACATTATTGTTTACCCAATCCTGCTGTATGATTGGAATATTTACATTGAAGAGAAGAGCAGTGTAACAGGATCTTTAAAATCCACTTTACAAAGAGACAGTTCAATTTCTTGGTTCGTTCCAGCTTTTCCATTCTCCTCTCCCTTCTGGCTTCTGACAGATACACATTCTTGTTCACTGATACATTCTCCCAAAGTTATATTGAAATGGAACACCAACTTGTGTTGAAGGAACCAGCACAAGCCAATAATGTTTAAATAAAAAAGAACCTGATTTGATGAAACTGCACAAAGAGCTAGAAACAACTTCAGTAACTCCACTCGTGGCAGATGTGCTTGCACCCTGATCAAACCATTCCCTCTCTTTGACAGCTCCCTCAAGAATCACTCATCTTTTTTTTCCTGTAATAACATCTCTGCTTGTCAGTATTTTAAACCAGAGGCATTCTCACAGTGTTGCAGCATCATTAAGACACAGTGTGTTAGATCAACGTGCGACAGAGGTACTCACGTTCTGCACCTTAGTACTTAACATAGCAGCTTTGTCGAAAAAATGCCCAAAGCATTTCATAGGAGAATTGGACAGGGTTTGACATTGAGCCACGTGGGGAGATGCCGGGGCAGGTGACTGAGGGCTTGGTCAGAGTGCTGGATTTTAAGGGATGACTTGAGGGAGGAGAGGCGGAGAGGTTTGAAAAGGGAATTCCCGAGCTTCGGAGCCTCGGTGGTTGAAGGCTCGTCTACCAGCGGCGGTGAGAGTGAAATCAAGTATGTGTAAGAAGCCAATTTTAGAATGCTATTGAAAGATGTTCACCTAAAGCAACCAGCACTGAGGATATTGCAATGGGACAACCTGTTTAAGCCAGGCCCCAGGAGGGAGGGATGATGCAATTTATTAGCAAAGGCTGAGCTGTTGAATGTAAAACTGTTTGAAACTTTAACAAAGTTACTCCATTTTTCATATGGTCCTGGATTGCAGTAAACTTGAAAATAAGACCAAATAAGAACATTGCACATTCTCAGCTCCAGCTGTTGGACTGAAGAATTAACAGCAGTTTCCAGGTTGGTACTACAGCCATGGTACCAACCTCTAACATTCAGATAAAGTACTTTGTTTTTGTCCAAGTACTTTATTTGTTTTAACTATGTTTAAAATTGAGGGATGCATATTGCAGGAAGGTAGGGTTGAGTTAGAAGGTCGGCCATGATCTTATTGAATGGCGGAGCAGGCTCAAGGGGCTGAATGGCCCACTCCTGCCTCTATTTCCTAACTTTTTATGTCCATTATCTGGTATTTCAGAATAAACTTCTGAATCCTTTTGTTTTGTTTCTTAGTTTATCCTCAGGTTTATCAGCAGCCCCCAAAATTTCATGGTCATGAGGACTTCTGTGTCTAGTCCCCTCTCCACTGTTCTATAACCCTCATTCTGTTGTGTAATCTGTTCAAGCTTGCACTTCAATGTCTTTCGGGACTGCTATTCCCTCAAACGGTTGGACATACTTTCTCCAGTACATGGTCGTTTTCTAACACAACAGTTGCTCTCAGACCCACTACTAAAACTTTCTCTGTGCTTTACTTTCCATTCTTTTACCCCATTCTGCCAGTCCATGGACCTCATTTCTTAGCCATCACCTTGAACATTTAACCAATATTTAAACCTGCAGTAGCTTTTCCTGCACATTCTGTCATAGTGACATTCCTCCATTCACCGGAACTCTCTGGAATACATCAAGTACCAACTTTAGGCAACTGACCTTCGGATGTGATAGCTGTGTCCTGTACAACACAATCGCTTAGCCTACCAACATCCAAACCCTGATCTAATGTATTCTCTTCCTCTGAACTGTCATTGCAAAACACACAAATACCTCATCACCTGAGAATTTGTATTCAATCCTGATTAACAGTGAGAAGTAAACTTTAATAGCTTGGGGTCCACGTCTTACCATCGTTCCCTATTACCTTACCATGAAATGTCCATTCCTTACAGTCCTCTCTTCTGTAATTAACTATACCCCCAGAATTGGAGTCCTTCTCAGATGGTCTTCTATGATGTCTTAAAGCTCTTTGAATTTTCTCTGAGACCTCAGCTCAATGAAAGCTCTTCCCCATGTAAAGCATTCAAATACGCAGAAAAAAACTGAATAATTGTAGTCCCGTCTAGGGCAGGAGGGCTACCGCCCATTACGGAGAGTAATTTGGGATTCCTCCCATGGACCAATTGATAGGAACCGTACCCTCTGAAGTGAATTCTTTGCATGAATCGTCTATGCCAGTGCTGTTGTCAACTTGCAGTTTAGTTGCTAAGATTTTATGCAGCATTTCACCTATCACCGCGTGATTCCTTTCACAGAGTTCACTGCTGAATGGGCTTGCAGCTGCAGTATTCATAACCATAGTATTCATGTTTCCGCACAGGTCTCAAGCCATTATTAGCAAACTTCCCTCCATTATCAGTCAGAAACTTAGCCAGTACCCCGTCCAGTCCCCATCACTGTATCTACAATCACCCTTTTGTCCTTGCCATGTATAATTGTAGAAAGACATTCTCCTTGCCACGCCTATATGAAAATATTTCTTTGTCGGGTTCCTTTACATCCATGGCAAAGTCACATGGCAGCAGAAGGCTTACAAAAGGATTTGGCAACATCTTCCGATACTATTCATAGATTTCACATTTCACACTAATCTCGAGTTTTGTATACTCCTCATCCTCATCATTAGCAGGATTTTTAATCTTTGACAAGAGGATGAACAAATTGTCTGCCCAGGATTAAGACAATTTGATGTTTTTCTTTGATTTTTATCCCTGATGCCATTAATATTTCTCTAACATTCGGATTAGAAACATCAGGTTTTGTTAAGAGGATGCAATGATGCCCTGATTGGGTAAACTGCAGATCCACTGACTCAGCAAAAACAATTAGCATGCTCAATATCCAGTGTTATGGCAGGAGGGGGTTAGTTCAAACAGCACTGTTTCCCTCTTACCACCTGTCTGTAAACAGATGTTTTGAATTAGCTTTTTTTTAGACTAAGCGGTGGCATATTTTCCCAATTCCTCAGTTTTTGTGCCTTCCAATTTTAATAATAAATCCCACAGCAAACTCAAGTTCGGATCAACTCAGAAGGTTAGTTTATTTTTACACATTCAAAACCCGTGAAAGGGAGTGCTTTCAACGTCCCACTCCTCATCCACTCAGAAAAGAGAGGGATACAGAAAAGGAAGTTTACAGTACAAGGACCACAGAAAAACAGAACGCTGGGGCTCTGAAACTCACACAAACCAAAGTCAGGGTCTAATGAGGAAGTCTTTCATGTAGGCATTCGATGGCTGGCTAGAGACCGGTGTTTTTCAGGTGGTGTTGATGTCGCAAGATGAAGTAGGCACGCAGAGATTGCTTCAACTGTACGCGAGGGTACAAAATCTTCCAGTAGAGTCAGGTTAGATGAGCTGGTGGGCCAACCTGGACAAAGCTTGCTTCTGTGCAGCCTGTCAGTTGGATGTTAAACAGCAGGCTGGCTGCACAGCTCGGGAAGGTAATGCTAAACTGCTCAAAAGGCTAGAGTCTTGGGTCATGTGCCCTTCCTTCTTCAAGGTGACTTCAACAAAGTATGTTTATCCAGCATCTTGAATTTGGCTTTGTTTTCAGGACTGAATGTTTCAGCCATTATGGGTTGAAAGGGGCACCATTCATGTTGGTGGTTTGATGTTTGGGAAGCCAATGTCTCAACAGATCGACGGACTCTGCTAGCAAGGTTAGCTTATCAAATGCAAATTGCATGCCTGGAGCTCTTGCTGATATTGGCCTATACATTCCCAGGTGGTCTGCTAGAAGCTCCTTAAGCACAATGAGGTGTAAGATGCCTGAAACAGAGAATAGAATTCTTTTGTCCTGGAGATCGCTGGGGATAAGTACCAGACAGACGGTTAACATCTTAATCGTCGTGGTCCAGCAGAAAAGTCCAATTTAAATATAAGAAATGGTAATAAGGATAGGGTTTTTAAAATATATACAGGGTTGGGTTTCTGTTCCTTGTTGGAGGAACCCAACAGCAGTTTCATTTGTACGTAACAGCAAAGGTATCTCACTGGAGACTACATCAGTACTAACAGAGTGGCTTACTCCAGCTATTTTCCATCGAATTACCACTCTTTTTAATGACCTCAAGGTGTTGTCATCCGCAAAACTAAAACAAGTAGAACTTTCATGCTCCCTGACCTTATGTCAATCTACAATACTGAATGAAACTAGATATCAGTTTAGCCAATGTGTTCCATACTCTGTCTAGGTGCAACTACTCTAACTTCATACAGTTAAATTAATCCATTGCTAACATGCTCATCACTGGAATAAAGCTTATGACTAGTACAATTCATTCAGATTGATCATTACCTTCTTCAGCCTATGAATTCTCTGTTTGCAATCACTGAGAACCCTGCTGTTCCATTTTGGGCATCATATAATATTTTGAGTCACACCTGAAGCACCTTTTAATTGTTCCCCTGGCATTCCTGGGCCTTATTTTCTGACTATTGCTGCTCCAATCCAGTTGCCTGATGTGGTATCTAGATCTGCTACAAGCGCTTTTAGCCTAATTCCTTCTGTCCATACCTCTTCCTTTGCACTGGCGCCTGCGTCTAGTATCTGGACGATCTCAAAATGCTGCAATCATTGAGTCCTCTTGTCCTTTGTGACTCTGTGGAATGTCCCATCCATTTCTGCCATCAAGGCTGCTGAAAATGACAAAAGGAATTTTCTCAAGGCAGCAGACATCTACTCCAAAGGGAGTATCTTGCTGAAAACTGAATTTAGTTAAGACCAGGAGCCTGTCTATATGTGACACCTTATCACAGTCCAGCAATTTAAATGCGTGCACTGAATGAGAAATCGCCAAACTGGATTTCTTTCATGTTTTTATACAGTCTGTTACAATGTTATGACCACAGCTACTGTTAATTGCTGCGCAAACCAAATCCTAGAGGGAAACTTGGCTTAGGGGCCAGACCCTTTTTCTCGTGTTCGGAAAACAAGATGATGACATACTGATCTTAGCAGTAAAGGATCCAGTAACACATTTGGGATTTTAAAAATTAAAGGTTTTATTAATAAGAATAAAAGGAAACTTAAGCACACAAGATTACAGTTACACAATTAAGGTTAGTTTTGCAAAACATTCCCCGAAAAAGCACTATAACTTGGTCAGGCCCACAAGTAGACACCTCCAGGCAATATTCCCTTATGTTAAATAGGCAAACTGCTGTAGCCTCAATAAAGGCAAACCACACGATCTCTACCTTATTCCACTCTCTATCTTGTCTTTGCTTTCGGGTCAATAAAATATGATATCCCCACTACTATGGGGATATACCTATGGAACTCTTGGAAGATGTAAACATGTTTCTTTGTACCTCTGACTCCTTTGATATTCAAGCAAACTCTCAACTTATCTAAAAATGCTAAAGTTAGATCTAAGCTATTTATTTGTACTTCAAACTTAACTCCTCTATCCTTTTCATGTTTTATACCCCCCAGACAACCTAACTCCAATCAATATTTTGCCCAGCTTAATTAAATCATATACACACACTCAGCCTTCTTTACAGAACACAATATTCCCCAAAATATTTTAAAAACACATTCGCACATTTCTCGCCTTTGCAAAAAAATGAACCATCGTAATTCCAAAAAGATGGTTTCATTTTCAACCCATTTCTTATTCCTTGCTACATTTAACTATACAAACAAAACTATTAAACTATACTGTGCAAGCATTAACCAAGAAAATATACACATAAATCTTTTGTAAAAATAGAGTTCATTCCAGTCTATTCGCCAACATCCAAGTTCTTTTGAATTTTAAACTCTTGACAATGCATCTGCAATCAAATTTTTGCATCCAGCCACATGTATAATTTGTAAATTGAACGTTTGCAATAATAAACTCCAAAACAGTCTTGAGTTTCTGTCCCAAAACATTTCCAGATGCTTCAAAGGATTGTGGTCGGTATATAAAACTATATCTGAAGAACTGTTTGCAACATATACTTCAAAATGCTGCCAAACTAACATCAAACTTAAAGTCCCTTTCTCTTTGGTCAAATATTTCTTCTGGTGTGCATTCACCTTTTGTGAGAAATATCCTACCAGCTTCTCAATTCCTAGTTCATCATCTTGTAGCAATACAGCACCAACATCAGCATCACTGGCATCAATAGCCAACTTAATCTGTTTAGTATAATCAGGTGCTGAAAGAACAGGTGTAGTTGTTACTACAGCTTTCAAGCTGTCTAATGCATTCCGGCACTCCTGTGTCCTTTGGAATTTTATGTTCTTTTTTAACAATCCAGTCAGCGGAGCAACTATACTGAAATTCGGCACAAATTTCCAATAAAATCCACTGATACCGAGAAATCTCAAAGCTTCCCATTTTGCTGTAGGCACTGGGAATTCCACAACAGCTTTTACTTTTGCATCTCATGGGGCCACTTGACCATGTCCAGGGTGGATTAAATATGTCACTTGCGCTTTCGCAAATTCACTTTTAGCCAAATTTACAACCAAATTGGCTTCCTGCAGTCGATCAAATAGTTCCTTTAAATGTTGTTAATGTTCCTTCCACATTTGACTGAATACTATTAAGTCATCAATGTACACAGCACAATTGCCCAATCCCTCGGTCACTGTTTGTTAGTCTCTGAAATATTGCTGGTGCACTTTTCATACCAAAGAGCATGTAAACCATCCGGCATCACAAAGTCAATATCTCTTTTGCCCTTTCTGATAAAGGGTACCAGCCAATATCCTCGCAACAAGTCAATTCTTGTGATACATGTTGACTGTCCCACTTTCTCGATACAATCCTCAAATTGTGGAATAGGGTATGAATCTGCTTTTGTTACTGCATTCACTTCTTGGTAATTAATACATAGTTTTGTGATCCATCTAGATCCGGCACCATTACAATGGGTGAACACCAATTACTGGGACTGGGCTCTATGATGTCAGTTTGAAGCATAAATTCAATTTCTTTCCACACACGAGCTTATTTTACTGGATTTAATCTATGTGGGTGTTGCTTAATTGACTCAGAATTCCCTACATCAACATCATGTACAGCTAAATCTGTTTTCCCCAGTTTATTTCCACAAATTGCTTTGTGTGACTACAATAGCTCTTTTAAAATCACTCCAACACTTTTCTGGAAGGTAAACATTAGAGCTAGGTCATTGTCCAATTTAATCAGGGGAAGATCAATTTCAGAATCCTTAATTTCTAACTCTGTTTCCTTACTTACAACTACCAGTGCCAGCTCCTGTTTATTCTCTCCGTCAAAATATTTTTTGAGCATATTTACATGGTACACTGACTCTTCCTTATATCTGGGGTATTTACCACGTAGTTTACCTCACTCAGTCTCTTTTCGATCTGGTAAGGTCCACTAAAGGTTGCCTTCAATGGTTCACCTGACACTGGCAACAATACTAACACTATCTCCAGCCACAAAACTATGGGCCTTTGCCCTTCTGTCTGCCTTTGCCTTCATCACTTGTTGAGATTGAGATATCTTTAAATGTTTTCTAGCCAGTTCACACACCTTACTTAATCTCTCTCTGAATTTCATCAGAATCGTTTCAGAACTTTGACTCACTAATTCCTCCCTAATCAGTTTAAGTGGTCCCCTTACTTCATGGCCATTAATTAACTTGAAAGGACTGAACCCTGTCAATTCAATAGGGGTACCCCTAATAGCAAACAACAAGAATAGAATCCCTCGATCCCAATCATGTGGATAGTCTTGTCTATACGCTCTAATCATAGTCTTTAAAGTCTGATGCCACCTTTTGAATGCACCTTGTGATTCAGGGTGGTAGGCTGATGACCTAAATTGCTTTATTCTTAGGCTGCTCATTACTTCTTTAAACAGCTGTGACATGAAATTTGATCCCTGATCTGACTGTATTTCTTTTGGTAATCCATACCTTGTAAAGAATTTGGTTAACTCCTCTACAATCGCCTTTGCTGTAATTTACCTTAAAAGGTATTGCTTCTGGAACTTTTGCGGACACATTCATGGTTGTAGGTACTGATTTCCACTTTTAGTCTTAGTGAGGGGTCCTAAACAATCAGTTAGGACATTGTTAAAAGGTTCCCCAAATGCTGGAAGTGGAATTAAAGGTACAGGCTTAATCGTTGTCTGAGGTTTGCCTATCACCTGACATGTTTGACAGGATTTGACTATATCTTTATATAGTCCAAGCCAATAAAAATATTTTTGTATCCTGGCTTGAGTTTTCCTAATTCCCAAATGTCCAGCATTGGAATTTTATGCACCACTCAAAATTTCATTCTAGTATCCATTTGTTATCACTACTTAGTGCACTATCACCCACTTTTCATCAGCTGGAACACGAGGTGGTCTCCAGTTCTTCATTAACACATTGTTCTTAATACAATAACACTCTGGAATGTATTCTGCTTCTGTTTCAGAATAAGCTGTTTGATATAATTGCTTCATACCTGAAACCTTCTGCTGAAACTCCACTAGCTTCACTGAACTAAACACCTCAACCTCATCCTCTTTAATCTTCTCCTCCTTCATAATCTTTTCAAAGGTTGATCCAGCCAACTGAATTTCAGTACCATACCCTTCTTTTAGGTTCCTCTTCTTCCGGTTTTAAAAGTGTGCGTTTGTGACCTCGCCACCATACAATCTGGAAGCAATCCAGGATGCTCTTTCTATAACACCTCTGTTGATTGTGTCTCAACAGGCTGCTCTACTACAGAAGGCATAGTCAAAATCTGTGATCCAGCTACATCATTACCTAGAATAAATTTAACCCCTGCGATGGGCAACTTCTCTACTACCCCAACAATCACCTCTTCTGTTTTCAAATCACTTTTTAAATTTACCTTATACAGTGAAATAGGTTTGACTTTACCATGCATTCCCTTAATATTATGTCCTGCAATAGCCCTTCTGGACAAAATATAGTACTATCCCATAACATTTAAGGACTGGCTGGCTAGCCCCAGTGTCCCTTAAAATTCTGACATCCTTTCCTGCTCTTCCCTGTACACATGGATACACTGTCCCTTCACATATAAAACCTTTAAATGTCCCTGAAACCTGCCCTTCAGAACTCCCTTGGAAAAGTTGTGAACACATTCCTACTTCTCTAGCTACTACTGATTCTTCCTGCTCCACCTGTATAAAAACCACTGGTTTATCTGATTCTTCCTGCTCCACCTGTATAAGAACCACTGGTTTATCTTATCTCTGGATCTCCAAGCCCACAGTGCTCTTACTTCCAGGACTTTTGAGTTCCAACTACTGCAGTCAGTTTCCCATTTAACCTCCAACAACATGATCTTGTGTGTCCAGCCTTATTACAATGGGTAACATAGCAGCTTCTGTTCTTCAACTCTACTTTAATAGGCTGGTATCCTTCAGCTTGATTCTTATTACTAAGATTTTTACCATCACTAAGTTTTCAAAATCTCCAACTTCCCTGCTGATTTCCATATGACCCTTTTCTTAAACTTAACTGTTTGTGTGAAATGTCATATATATTGGCTAAAAGAGCAGCTTCTCTCACCTTTTTGCTTTGTCTTTCACCTAAATATGTTTTAATGTTTACTGGAATGTTATTTCTAAATTCTTCTATAATCATAACCTCTCTTGCATTTTCAAAAATCTTATCTAATTTTAATGCCCTGAACCATTGATCCTAGGTCATTTCTCTTCCTCTTACAAACTCCATATTAGTCTGATTAAATCTTTTCCTTAAGAGTTCTAAACTTCAACTGATAAGGTTCAGGGACAAGCTGACAAGCATTTAATATTGCCTCCTTAACGAGCTTGTAACCTGCAGACTGCTCCTCTGATAAAGCTTGCAAACACACTCATTGCTGCACCTGAAGCAGCAGTCTAACATATTAGCCCAAGCAGTTCTTGGCCAATTCAATTTCATAGCTATCTTTTCAAATGAGGGAAAATATCTTTCAATTCCATCTTCTAAATTTAGGTATCAACCGAAGGTTTTTAGCTGAATTAAATTCCCCAAAAGGAATCTAAGTCACCACCTGAATCATTATCTCTCCTTTCTTCCTTTATTCTAAGGTTCACTTTAGATAATTTGTACTGTCTGGCTTCTTTCTCTCTCTGAAGCTCTCAATCTCTTTCCCTCTTGCTTTTCTCAATTGCCAACTTCTCTCCCTGAAGTCCAAGCTTTCGTATTTCTATCTCTTGTAATCTTTTCTTCTACTGCTCCTCCTTTTCCCATTAAAGGTTTTTTTTTAATATTTCTAGTTCTTGTAATTTATCCTTTTCTTTTTCCTTCTCTTTTCTTTTTAACTCTAGGCTTTTTTCTTCATTTCCCTCTTTTTCTCTTTCTTCCAATGCAAGCTTTTGTCTTTCTCTATTTCTTTCTGAAATCTTACTACCTCCAGCTGTGACATATGAGTTTCAGGAATCCCTTCCTCCAACTTTAAATGCTTGGTAAGTACTTTAACCATGTCAGCCTTGTCAACAAATATTCTGCTCTTATCTCTGCCTGCACTTTCTCCGCTAATTCTCTCAGCTGAGCTTTAGTCAGATTTCAAATACTCCATAGTTACATTTTCCACTCCCAGAAAAGTCGTAACAATCTCCAAAGCCACTTTGCAGGGTAATCACTTTAAAACCCTCAACACACAGCTCATGAGTTCAGTGCTCTTCTTGTGCTTGTATCCCTTAGATTCACAAATTCCAACCCAATCAAGGAATTTTAGTAATCCCACAAAGAACCCCCAATTTGTTGTTACCACAGCCGCTGTTAACTGCTGAGCAGACCAATTCCCAGAGGGAAACTTGGCTTATGGGCCATACCTTTTTATCGTATTCTGAAAACAAGATGATGACATACCGATCTCAGCAGTAAGCGGTCCAGAAACACTTCTGGGATTTTAAAAATTAAAAGTTTTATTAAGAATAAAAGAAAACTTAAGCACACAAGATTATAGTTACACAATGAAGGTTATAGTCTTACAAAACACTCCCCAAAAAGACACTCTACTTAGTCGGACCCACAAGTAAACACCTCCAGGCAACACCCCATTAAAGAACTCCAGTAATGTCACACAAAGCAAACTGCTGTAGCTTCAATAAAGGCATACCACATGGCCTGTACCCTCTTCCACTTTTCAGAGGAATCCACTTCAGAATAAAACTGTTCGTGGCAGCCCAAGACCCTTCTGGCTTGGCTGGATGGCTGGTTCAAACAGCATTTCTCCCAGCCTAGAGTACCAGCTATAGCTCAACATTTCCAACTAAGCTCTCCACAATAACTCTAAAATAACTTTTTTCCCTTTCATCGCTGGTTTCATTGTTCTCACACCTCTATGAAGCTCAAATCCTTCCAAATAGAAAATCTTTTGTCTCTACCTTGTCTTTGCTTTCAGGTCAATAAAATATAATATCCTCACTACTATTTATCTGTGGAACACCAGCAAGATGCAAACATGTTTCTTTACACCTCTGATTCTCCTTTGATATTCAAACAAATTCTCAACTTATCTAAAAATGCAAATTTTATATCTAACCTATTTACTTGTACCTCAAACTTAACACCTCTATCCTGTACATGTTTTAAACCCCATTCCCAAGACAACCTGACTCCTATCAATCTCTTGCCCAGCTTAATTAAAACATAACACACACCCACACTCTCTCTCTCAGCCTCCTTTACAAAACACAATATTCCACAAAAATATTTTTTTAAAAATAACATCCGTTCTCACAATAGTCCATGACATATTCCTCCATGGAATGCCCATCCTTCAAAATCAATCGAACTTTGACAATGCCTCATCCAATAGATCAACTTCCTGGTAAATTTTATCTATGAGACCTAATAGAAGAGCCAAACCTTCTTCAGTATCCAACTAACGGGCATCCAGCTCACAAAATACTTTGATTTCAAATGTTAGGAAGCAACAACGGCAATGTCATTGTTGCCTCCTTGGTAGAGACATAACACATTCACTTCATTCTTCCACTGGTCATAAGATTCAGACTCCGAGAACATTGGAGGGTAATCACACCTTGACAATTTACACTTTGCTTTCAGCTATTCTTCACAAAAGCTACTCAGTGATGAAGGTTATTGATTGACATGAAACATTAACTCCGTTTCTCTTTCCACAGATGCAGCAAGAGTTGCTGAATATTTCCACCATTTTCTGTTTTTGTTTCAGATTGTAATCTTCTGTCTTTAAAAAAATGTTAGTTCCCAACCTTCACCTTTAGGCAACCATTCTCCGCTCCCAAGTTAAACTCCTGACATCCAGCTGGTGAAGGAGACACCCAGAAGTCAATCTTCACTCAGTTTTAGATTTCTACACCAAGTGAAACATTACAAAAGTATAGCTCCTAACTCTACAGCCCATCACCAGTGTCAGTAAGTATCTCTTTATATGTAATCATCGACTGAACACCCTCCATCTGTACATCCTTAACTTTAATTTATACAGTTAATAACTAATTATGACTGGGAACACTTGCTGATCTGAATGAATCAAGTGTCATTTTCCTGTGGCAGGACTTCAGTCGAAATACAAAATGGTTTGTCCAGAGTGAAAAAAAGATGTATTTGCTCACCTTGCTAGAAATGGCCCATTTTTTGCCTTATTTGGATCATCAAATATAAGATAGAGTCTCATTTAAGCTCCAGGTTGGTGGGTCAGCAGGTCTGGTCCACAGGTCCTGCTACAGCATCATACTGTACCCTTTTCTGTAAAAGTGACTATGGTCCAATTGGGGTCTAACAGAGAGTCATTGAAGCTCCACTATTACCTCATTATGGGGGCACTCAAGTAATACTCACTCACCACAAGATTGATCTACAAGATGTACTGAGCTTGCAGCTGCTGGGCAGGACAGCCACTGAGACTGGTTTTAGCAATACAAGTCCACTATGGGAAACTAACCCACACCCACGCTTTGGCAATCTCCCAACTTGATCTTTGGAGAAGTCATCAAGCAGAGCTCATGCAATTTCCTTAAAGGCCATAAGTAAAGACCAAAATGCTGGAAATGCTCAGCAAGTCAGGCAGCATGTGTGGAGAGAGAAACAGAGTTGATGTTTCAGGTCGATGGCATTTCATCAGAACATCAATCTGAACTTTAACTCTTGTTTCCCTCCACAGGTGTTGCCTGATCTACTGCATATTTTCAGCATTTTGTGCTTTAATTTCTGGTTTCCAGCATCTGCAGTATTTTGCTTTTTTCTCTTTAAAGGTCACTTGTGCCTTCCTGCCACATGCTGCTGATAAAGGTATATTTATAAAAACTAATAGAAAGTAGAAGGCAGCTTTGTATCAGTAGGGTCAGTCTTCAGTGTGGTCGAGTACTCGTGCAGTCTCATATTACTGCTGTCAGCTAGGGTAAAGGGGGCTACCTCTCGGAAAGTGGTGATTTCTTTATTGCAATATTTTCTTCTAAATCATGTGATCAATTTTGGTTTAGCATATAACTAAATCCAGGCAAACAGTCTGCATTAAGGGCCTGTTTTAAACTCATTACTGAATGCAAGTTGGAGTTGCAGTTTTGTTGAGATGAGAGACTGGGCCCATTCTGATTGCACTGGAGAAACTAAGGGTTGTACAGCTCCCCTTTAACTACTGTTGACTGGGACCGTAAACTAAAAACAGTTTTGTATCCTGCATTTAATTTTCAATGCTTTCACACCATCCTAAACATTGTGTTTAGGATTTGGAGCAATCCCTTCACAGCAGGGCGATAACACTGCTGTGTAATTTTCTACCCTGCAGCAGCAAGTCTTTCTGACAACAGTTGTTGGCCTGAAGCTTCATACCCAAGTAACCGTCCTTCCTGTGTGTGTCTGTCTTGACAGTGGGCGGTAGCTACTTGACGACCCATCCATGCACTTCCGCCATCCAGCTGGGTGGGACTGCACTCGCCTCGTTCCATTCTCATCAATCCAGTTGTAGCCCGGGAGTTACCCGGAATGGCTTTTCTTCCTGCATCCTTACCCTCTGGCAGCTCCACAAGGACCTATCGCTAGTTTTCACACGTAGGTTGATAACACCCAGCTCTACCTCTCCAGCATCTGGATCAATACTCATCCCTCAATCAGCATCACTAAAACAGATATAAAAGCAAAACACCACGGATGCTGGAAATCTAAAATAAAAACAGGAAGTGCTGGAAAATCTCAGCAGGTCTGGCAGCATCTGTGGAGTGAGAAACAGAGTTAATGTTTCAAGTCACGTTTCTGCTTTCAGATAGCACTGACCCTTTCTCTGCTATTTACACGTTCTGCTGTTTTACTTTCAGGTAACGCCAAGCTTTATTCTATTAACACTTACTCTGGACCAAAGCTTTAGACTTTAATACTATCATTACCGCTCCCTTTGTCTCGTGTTCCATGACATGTCTGTCATTTAATCTCTTCCGCCTTCTCACCTATCCCTGCTCCACCTGCCCCTCCCCGCCTTTTTCAACAGCTTAAAATCCATCACATTTCTACCTCTCTCCATTTCCAAAGAACAGTCATATTGGACTTGAAACATTAATTCTGTTTCTCTCTCCAGAGATGCTGCCAGGCCTTCTGAGATTTTCCAGCATTTTCTATTTTTAGTTCACTGGAACAGATGACCTGGTCATTAATCTCGCTGCTTTCTGTAGAACCTTGCTCTTCAAAACTACTGCAGAGGCTGGAAATCGGAGGTTCTGAAAGGCACTCTCTATTTGCAAGTCTCATTATGATTCTTAGGTTGCCAGGTCACAATTGATTCAACTGAAAAGGTCAATCGGAGACAGAGGAAACAGCTAAAAGCAACTTAACACCTCCGGGTGGTAGTTTTATAAAGAACTGTGCAAAAGAGCTAGACAGTGTGTGTAACACACAAGGAGAAACTAGAGTGTATTAACATTTATGGACTGTTTGGCCATGTGACTACAGAGCTCAACCATGATTAACAATGTTAACCCAAAAAAGCAGCTAAAGGTTGAGGATGGGGGGTGGGGGAGATGTGTTTTAAGCTTAGAAGTAGTTTGTTAATTGGTGCCTCTAGCATACCATTTCTACCTAAAACAACAGCAGTCCAGTCAGACATTCCAATGATTTCTCTTGCGTATTATGCCAGGATGGTATTTCTTGCACACATCAGGCTAAGGCATTTATAATTTGTTAGATCAGCTTAGGCACAGGATTGGACAATTACACTGGCAGGATTTCTTTTCTGAGTTCAACAGGGTTAATTCAACTGCAAAATTCCCAATCAGGGAGGAGGACAGAATGAAGTGCTTAGCTTCTCAGAAACAAAGAACAGGGGAAAACATGGTCATGAAGTTTACAGAGGGGTAAAAACGTATCTAGGGAGGTAATCTTTAAGATAGAGCCCTTCATGATCAGAGGAAAGGCTAACGAAATAAATGTTTAGCCTGCTAACAGGGACAGCGTAGCAACTGAATTAAGGTGAAATACAGTGAGATTTAGATATGTTACTCTACTGGTTTGCTCAACAGTTATAAAATAAACCAGTTTATTCATTTCCATTCAGCCTCATCTCATTAAAATGCAAAATAGACCGTGGTTCAGAAACTGGAGAAGCACCTGTGGAAACAAGTATGAAATTATGGCATCCAATAAAGACTCCGTGAGTCATGCTATAGTATATCAAGATGCTGGGCAGTAAAAGGTAAACTGCTCATTGTAGGGCACGTGAGGGTCCACTTACAGGAAGACCAGTGACACTGAACCCAAAAGGATGTCCAGTGCTCAAATGTCAATTTGTCACATTGGGAAAGAGAAGAGGTAAACTCATCCCTCCCAAGTAAATGTACTTTAATGTCAAGCACAAATTATATTCACTGTAAATCTTAATCAACATATATTCTAACCATATAATTATTTTTGAGGAAACACTTAATTATCTGACTGGATTTCTAGTAATTACATGGGTTATGTTTTTTTTAAAAAATACAACAAGCAGGTTAATCAGAAGAAAATTAACCTCACGCACTTTCTAATACAATTGCACACACTGTCTTCCAAATAATGTATGAAGCAGCTTAGACTGCCTGACACAGAAACAAAGCACAGGACAAAATAACCCACTTGATTGGCATCCCTTCCACAAACATTCACTCCCTCCATCACTGACGCACAGTAGCAGCAGTGTGTACCATCTACAAGATGCACAGCAGAAATTCACCAAGGTTTCTTAGGCAGCACCTCCTAAACCCAACCAAGCTACCATCTAGAAGGACAAGGGCAGCAGGCACATGGGAACACCACCGCCTAGAAGTTCCCCTCCAAGCCACTCACCATCCTGACTTGGAAATATATCCGTTCCTTCACTGTCGCTGGGTCAAAATCTTGGAACTCTCTCACTAATAGCACTGTGGGTGTACCTACACCACATGGACTGCAGCGGCTCAAGAAGGCAGCTCACCACCACCTTCTCAAGGGCAATTATGGATGGGCAACAAATGGTGGCCTAGCCAATGACAGCCACATCCCAGAAAAGAATTTTAAAAAAGTACCCATAATTAAAATAGACATTTGACGTACACCACTTGAAAAACTTACTTTTATTTCAATCTGTTCCTCCATTTCTTTATTTTTGATTGTAGTATATTCTTTTTCAAGTCTGCAGGACAAAAAAAAAAGTCACAACAGAATGCCTAAGTAAACATACGTTTATCAGATTCCCTTAAATAAGTGTACATTTCTCATCAGATCACACCCTCTTGCCATTGTTCCCCTCATGAACGTGATAATCTTACAATGCTACTTCCCCTTTCACCACCCACAGTCTGGATGAAGTCAAAGTTCATCAAAACCAACAGGAAATTTTCACATCATCTTTCTAGGAACAAAAGCGCACATCACAAAATTGTACCTTGTACCAATCACACTCAGTAACAGGAGGATAGCATGAAAATAGCAGCTACTCAGCATCTTAAGTGTTCTTCAGAAATCATGGCCAAAACACAGCTAGAGCTACAAAATTAAAACTTTAATTTTTATCTGTGATACATCCCCCTCTGCATAAGGCATTGGGTCTCTGCTGGGATATAATCCCACAGACACCAGGCAGCCTCAAAGTGTCCATTATTCACTGTGAGCCATGCTAGTTAACATCAGTAATCTGAGCAGTCAATGGAGACTATGTACTGGATTATTCTGCACATTGATGTCGGGTATGCACCACCCAGAAATAGTTTCACTCCCAGCACTGGCCATCACCTTGCAGGATTAACACATTGAAGTGCATGACCGTTACAGGACACCTGTAAAAACATTTACATCATTTAACTAAAGGAATAAGAAACTCAGGGCACCTTTGAACAAAGGACTTTTGATCCCATTTCGGAGAGTAAAATCTAATTTCCAAAACTATCAAGATCACAACGAAGAATATAAATGACCTAAATCTAGAAGGCTCTTCACCATTCCCAAATCCTGGACACAATGCAAAAAAAAATCTGATTAATAATTCCCTGACCTCCAGCCAGTCACAACCTTTGTCTTTAAGGGGAAGGGGCTTGGAGAAAGATGGGATGAGGGTTGTTGGAGCAGGGAATGCAGGAAGCCAGGAGAGGTAGACAAACTTTCCTTTACATCCTCAGGCATATCCAAAGCATCCTTATTGGTGGGATTCTCTCTGTGAGGAGGATGGAATGGTGGCAGTGTAGGTGAGAAACTAAATTGGAGTTTCTATCCAAAATAACGCCTGCATCACTCCATATTCACTAATAGCCACTCGTTGCTATCGCAATTCATGTGATATTCTGCTGTTTCTATGGTTATCAGCGCATGTAATGTATGCAACATGGCTTAACGTTACTAAACAGGAGTGGGAGTCTACAGTTCAATTTACTTGGACCTTGGACCCATTTCCCTGTCCCTCCTTTCCCCTCGCTCACCATGCTTAGCTTCCCCCTGCCCAAGCCTTCAACTTGAATCTCTAATTTCTCTCTCATCTCCCCTCATGCCGTCCCCAAGAGGCCCATACCTCCTGCTGTTTCGACACCATTCCCACTATCTTCCTTCCCTGGTGCCCGTGCTAGCTGCTATTGGAAGCGGCTCCCTCTCCTCAGGTACTGCTCCTCCCACCACCACCCACTCTCCCCTCCCTTTCAAAACTGCAGTCACTACTCTTCAAAAAAGAACACCCTTGCTCCCTCTGCCATCGTGCTAAAGTCCTTTACACTCCGAATGGCAGGTGGATCTACTGATACTTTTCACAGTACACATCAGGCTAAGGAAAGGAAATGAGAAATGGAACAAAGCTACTCTGAACTGTCTCATCAATGCAGTGCGCATAGCAATTCCAAGAAAATATCTTAAAAGGAGTCAAATGGTTATGGCCAGATTAATTAAATTGGTGTCATCCCAAAAACCTCAAATTCAATCGCTGGTTTCTAATCACTTTTCCTGTGATATAGAACCCATGCAGAATTTTCAGAGTTGCAAACATCTAATAGCAATGTGTACACAGCAGAGATGATGTACTGGGTTTCAAACTTCTGGTTTCCTCTAGTCAAACATATCTCCCTCACTAATGCAAACATTCATCACCAAGGCGCATACTCTCACAAGGCTAGATGAGTGTGGACAAGGGTTTCTTCCCCTGCTCTCCCCCATCTTCATTCCCAGTCCCTAGACGAAATATCCCATCTCCTCACTCGCCATACAATTAAAGCTGATAAAGAAGGAAAATTCAGCCAAGTTGTTAGAGATCCGACTTCATAACTGACCCCCACCCCCCGCCATTTGAAAAAAACCTGATCCAATAGGAAACACCATCAGGTCTTGAGTCTAGAGCTGGAATTCTCCTCAGCTTGGTTCACTCGTGCTCAGAGTCAGATGATCGCATGCTCAAGTCCCCCTTCCAGGGGGCAAGATGATTATCTATGCTGACAGCACTGTGCTGCATTGCAAGAGGTGCGACTTTCATACAAGCCATACAAACGAGAACTCATCTGCCTGCCCAGATGGCTGAGAACCAGAAAGCTCTGCCAGTGCACTGGCCAACATTCACTTGCAACAAGCCCCATATAAAAAAAAACACGGACTGGAGAGTGTGCTGGGAAGCAAAGGCTGGGTTTACACATTACGTACTTCTTCATTTTCTTTGCATTGTACTTGACCTGGTAAGCCTTCAGGACCAGCTTGTCAGGGCAGCCATCAAACTGCTGTGGGATGACCTTCTGAAAGTGCTGGAGGGAGGAAAGAGAGAGAGAAAGAGAGAGAGAGAGAGGGGGGAAACATCAGATCACTTCTGTATACAGGATAGGAACAGTGTGACTGGCTACAGACTCCACATTCCTCAAATAACCCCAGCCTCCAAGTGTCCAGGAAGAGAAAAAAATATTTATTTAAGGTTATGTCATGAAGAGATATTAATGCCCATAATGTTATTGGAACTTATTTTTAAATTGGAATTGTAGTAAGGTCTGTGTGTGTCTATGTATGGCTTAATTGGATTAAAGCCAGCTAACCTGGGTGCTTTGCTATATAGTAGTTTTGAGACGTTAATTGGATAAACGTAAGGAGGAGAAGGTAAAGTGTAATTTTGCATTTGTTGACTAAACCATTCAAAATAATGGGTAAAATCTTGCACCTAGCTGGGAGACGCCAAGCAACGTGTTTATATTACTAATAAACTTGGTGGAATGAAAGGATTATTGTTAGCAGAGGTAAAATTAAAAAAAACCTAATAATACAATGGAAAATTTACATTCAAAGGGGAAGCTGGGTATAAACAGAAAGGAGTTTGTGTGTGAGAGTCAGAGGCATTTAAGATCTAACCAGCCTGTAAGCCTACAACTGTGTCTGCAAAGGAACCTCACTTTGAATTCTTAAGGTCAAATGTGCTTTGCCTGGTGTCTGTTTAGATTCAGTGGGTTATTGTTGCCTTCGTGAAGATTTACCTGGGAGTGATTAATTTGGGCATTTATTTAAAAGTTATTATGGTAATAATTTGTAAGCATATGTTTAATTTGTTGTTAAATTAATAAATGTTTAATTTAGTTTTATATAAAAAACCTTTCGAGGCTTAGTGGTCTTATTCCTGAATTCAGAGCTGCATCCCAAGCATACCAACTGAAATATAGGTTATGACAGTTGTTCAAGTTTCTCTCTGGGATTTAAACAACTCAACCTTTACCAACAGTTACGTTTAACTCCTATAATAGGGATCATGGTAAATTTATCTGAAGTAGATTATCTAAGGTGGCTTTATTTAGGATCCTCTGGAACAGCTGTTCTCAGCATCCATTGGCTTTTTTTCATGAAGGGGAGGTGAGCGGGTTAAATAAATGTTGGTATCCAGACTGAGTACCAGTGATTCCTGCAGGAAGACACATGCTTGCTTCAGGAGAGGTTAGTATCATGCTAAGCTGTGACAATTGGGGATGCAGGGAACGAGGGAAGTGAAGGAACAGAGGGCTGCCGGGGAAGGTGCAATACAGGGAGCCACCAGGAGGAGGGAACAGCAAGATGGGAGGCAAAAGAGAAAGATTAGAAACACGAAGGTGTCAGACAGATAAGATTATGTGCATGATATTGCAGCTAGTCACATCTGCTTATGTGTATGCTGTTTTGATTAATGTCGATTCTTTCATATTCTCTTTTAGCTTCACTTCAATGCTTTCTATTTCTCAGTATTCTTTCCATCATCCCTTGATATTTATTGTACAGCTATTTTTGCTCTACCTTGACTAGCTATTTATGGAGCCCCAGCCTTGAACTTGCTGCCTTTGTACTTATTCTGAACAGATTCAACTTGTATTTTATCGATCTTGCCCTTACATATCTCACTGCCCGGTTCAACGTTTGATCTGAAATTTTTCCAACTAATTAATCTGTTTCTTTTTGCAGGAGGACCCAGGTCGAGTTTGATTGGCCTTCAATAACCTCCCAAGAGAGCTCCACGTCAGACCAAGTGAACCATCACTGAATCACACTGAAATTGTCAGGCCGATCCTTAAGGGGCACCAATTCAAGCAGCAAATTGGCAAAGCTCAGTGGGAGGAGCTTGATTAAGCAGCGTCGGCATGTCAGCAAATTTAAAAACTGACATCTTGGCTGACCAAAGAAATCATTAACAAACTTTTTAGAACCAGAGTTGGGTTTCTCAGGCCTTCAACGCTTGCCCGAGTCCCGACCCTCAATGTTTCCCTGAAGCCAGAATAGCTGACCTTGCAGTTACTGCAGCTGGCTGGACATTCAACAGAATACTGCAATAGGACAAAGGCTGATGAAAGTTTGCTTTGTAAGCTTGTTATACAAACCCGGTTTATAATCTTTAATGATATGGGATAAATATAAGTAAGCTGCTTCTCCATTCTTGCTGGCCTCAAGTGTTCTTTGCTCTGGCACGCTTTTTTCCTTACTTATTAATCATTAAGTAATGCTAAAAGAGAGCAGTTCTATTACAAAGACATTTGATGTTAATTGTTCAAGCTACTTCAAATTCAAACAAAAATGATGTGTTAGTGGAGCAAACAGCATTCCTTCTACACAGAGGGAGCGATAGGGAAAGGGGTGAGGGGACAACTGCCACCTCTCAACCTTTTGAGGTGGAGATCCGATTTCTTCAGGTTTGTCCTTTAAGACACAGGTTGGCAAAAGTCTTCGAACCCAGACTGGATCAGCAGAGATTGGTGGTAGATCAGGGGATGGGCTGTGCTGCTGGGGAAGCAGTGGAGGATGAAGGACAGGGTAATTTATAAAGGAAGTGCGCACAAATAGAATTTTACATCTCTGACTGAGCGCCTATTCTCAGAACAAAGTCAGAATTTTCTTCCAAATTACAAGTTGTTGTTGTGCAGACACAGAGACATGATTGACACACCCAGTGTGGGAAATGGAACTCTCTGCCATCCGTTAATTCTCAACAATGATTGTGAAACAGAACATAGGACATTCCATCAGCGTTTAACACCACCCAAGTACCACAAGAATTCTCAGGCTTTTGGTACATAAATGATTACAGAAACAATGGCAGCTATTCAATAACAGGAAATGGCAATTTTTTTTAAGTGCCAATTCCTGAGCCTCCCCATTAAACATGGAAACATGGGGAAGTGTTGTTTACAAAGCTGTACTGGCAGCTGTCTGTGCACAGCTCACCAATCCTGCTAGCTCCCTTTTCTTATGGTTAGGAAACGACAAAGATGTTCGGGTTTGGAGGAAGGAGGAGGAAGATCACTAAGATCATTTATTTTGTGACAAAGTTGTCAATAAAAGTGTACAAAATCTTCACAAAGATTAGCTGGGGCACCAAGGATGAGTTACATCTTAGACACTGAGACACAGCTCCCTCTGCACAAGAGAGATGCGCCAATGAATTTTTCCTGCTGGGAGAGAGGTGGTTTTTACCTGCGACATTCCTTCCATATCAAGCTGCATCAGTTCTGCTTGGTTAAACTGAAGGATGGCCATTCCAATGCGAAACACTATTTCCAAACCCTGCCAACACAATAAAGTGAATGGAGAACTGCAAAGGAAAGTTTCAAAAGCAGAGCAGAACCAAACCAGGATCCAAAACATAAGGTGGAAGAGTCAGTGATGCTACAAATTGCTTCGTTCACCCACACCAGCTCCTAGGACATTAAAGGATTCACATTAACAAGGAGGTAAAACCTCATAATCGAGATTGTTCAAGTAGTCTGTCTCTCATCTCCACATGGTCGTCACACACCATAGACAAGAACATGATAACTGTTAATCAAACTGAACAGAGCAGCATATTCACCAGGTTGCAACAAACCACACGCAGCTCAAAACAAAATAGAACCTGCTGGCACTTTTCTCTACTCGTGACAATTTTTCAGAGAAGAGTTTGACTCAAATCATTTTGCATATTTAATCTCCACACTCAGTATTCAAAGGGCAAGAACAGTACAGCACAAAGAGCAATGCCTCCTGCAACTTTTCACCATTGAGACCAGTTGTCAGTGTTGGGCAGGGAGTGGCGGGGGGGGGAGCGGAAAGGCAATAGCTGGGCTCCTAATTCCCTGAAGCTGCAAGATCCCAGGCTGAGTGGACAATCTGTGTCAAAATGACAAATCTTAAGACACCTGTTAGAGTGTGATGCTTAATATCAGCTCGCTTGGGTGGGGGGGGGAAGTCATGGCGGGTGCTGGGGGCCTTGAGGGAGGTTGTTTTTGGCATAAACAGGGAAGGGAGAAAGAGGGAAGGGAATTGGTGGGGCTGGGGGGGCGGGGGCAGTGTCGTGAAGAAAGAAGGATTAAGATATCATACCTTAAATCAAATTGCTCTTTCTGAACAGCAGGCTCAGTAATTCACACAGGAACAATCACAAAGCAATTGGAGGCTGCCTGCTGCACTGAACCAAGTCTTATTTGTGCATTACTTAAACTATTTCAACAAATTGCCCGACTTTGAAAGTCATTATGGAAATAAAGGTTAGTGGAGAATGCTCAGTGGTAATTGTGCAAGAAACGATTCTCACTGAGCACCATCATGTCCAGCCAAGTCCTTATGGCAGCTCATCCAATCCGCCCACGTGCAGAGACATTCCGACCTTCATGCAGAAATTTATGGCGCACTCAAATATTTCACAGTCACGACTGTTAATCAAAATGAGCCCATTTGTTCCTGCCAACAGCCCTTTTACAAGCCTTCTAAAAACAGGAGGTTTCTCTTCACACAGAATATTCATGAAATTTCAAAAGTCAGCATTAACTTCAATGCACAATAAGCGACTACGAAATGGATGATTAGAACTGGATCCCTCCACATTAAACAGGAGCTTTGCACCCGGCTGTTTGGTTGACTTGGTGTTGTGCATGAGCTGCTACATTTAGCTGTCACTTCCCCACGCAGGGGGGCGTTTCTGATTGTATCTCAACGGAGACAGGCCCATATCCCAGGAGGAAAGGACCGGAAATGAAAACATTTCAAGGAGGGAGGCTCTGAAGGGAAGTCATTCCAGTGCGTTGGAGCGTATCTCTTGGAGACTGATTGCAAACTACCTTTCCCTTTCCCTCACAGGGGTACTGTCAAAGGTTTCTGGAAATGTAAAAGGGAGGATCACATGGTAGATTAGTTCACATTAATGCACCATCTGGAGCTCCCATTTCAGAGGATGGAATTCATCTTCTGTCTTGATAGGAGTCTGATAACTGGGAGAAAATAGGTGGGGACACACACTGACGTGGCCAGATTTGCGACTGATCCACTCTGTCACTGGTTGGGTGTCATTCTATTAGAGTTCAGTCGCACGATGATTCTGCAAAGATCTTACCTCATACATAAATATGTCAAATATCCTAGTCGCTAGCGGCAGGGAAAACGTGGTGAGAAAAATTGTTAGGAACCAGGAGGACGCATACATCGATGTGTGGAAGCTCTGTGACCGAAAGTGCACGTGCAATTCAGGCAACTGGTCCTGGGGAAGAGAACAAAAAGAAAACTACAAATGTGAAACTTAAGACCAACACAGAAGCTGACTCTTCTAAAACACAAAGTGGTGCAGTTATTTTTAATGGCTCCAGTTTAAAGACTGGCTGCCAGGCTATTCTGGGCACTGCATTTCAATCACGACCCTAGTTTTTGGAGTTCCAGTGTAGGCTATCCAAGGGAAAGCGGTTATTAACTCAAGTTCAGTTATGTCCTGGCCAATGTTTATCCCTCACCTCAGCACCACAAAAAACAGATTATCTGGTCATCATCACATTGCTGTATGAGGGAGCTAGCTGTGCACAAGTTGGCTGACACGTTTCCGCCACTTTAATAGCGAGGGTCCTTGAGAGGAAGCGGAGATGATTTCCTGGGATAGTTCCAAGAGTGAGGGATTTTAGCTACAAGGTTAGGTTGGAAATTATGTCGTTGTTCTCCTTGGGGTAAAGGAGATAGAGGAGAGATTTGATAAGAGCATAAAGATTATGCCAGGTTTGGATAAGGTAGACAAAGAAAAGCCGTTCCCATTAGCTGATGGCACAAGAACCAGTGGCGACAGATTTGAGATTTTGGACAAGAGGTGCAAGGAAGATGTGAGGAAGAACATTTTTACACAGCAAATGGTAATGAGCTAGAGTGCTCTGCCTATGAGGGTGGGTGGAAGTGGAAACGATGAATCATTTTGAAAAGGAAAGTGAATAGGTACTCAAAAGAAATACATTTACCGGGCTATGAGGATAGGACAGGGGAGTGGGGCTGATCGGATTGCTCTACAGAGAGCCGGCATGAGCTCGATGGGCTGAACGGCCTCCTTCTGTGCCATAATAACTCATGATCAAACTTCAAAAAGCACTTCATTGGCTGTAAAGCAGTTTGAGATGTACTGGGGTCACAAAAGGTGCTACAGAAATTAAGTTTTTCTCTCTTTCCAGTTGCATTACACAGCCCATTATAAACCCCTGGGGAGAAGAATAGATACAAATGTGAGCTAAAACACTGACTGTAACATTACTACTCGCACCCGGGGTATTGCACTCAAGTGATTAGGATATTGGATCAGCAACCCAAAGGTCTTGGGTTCAAATCGTAAACGGATTCAATAATGTTCATCATTCGCATGATGGCACCAGAAAACAGCCATTAATCATAGAAGAATAGAGTGCAGGAAAAAGCCTTTTAGCCTATTATGTCTATGCTGGCTCTCTGAAAGAGCAGTTGTGTTTAGTCCCACATCCCTGCCTCTTGTCCATAACCCTATGACTTCCTCAACCTCAAGCACCTGTATAATTCCCTTTTAGAATTATTTATGGAATCAGCTTCTACCACTTTCTCAGGTAGAATGTTCCAAACCCCAACAAACTTGAATTGAAAAAACATCTCATCTCCCCTCTAGATCTTTGGTCAATGTTTTTGTTGATCAACTCAAAGGAAATAGTTTTTTCTGTATCTATTCTATCAAAATCTATCATCTTTAAAACCTCAACCTTCTCTGGTCCAAGGACAACAGTCCTATCTTTTCCAACCTCCCCTCATAACTGAAGTCCCTCATTCCTGATAATATCCTGGTAAACCACCTCTGGACCCATTTGAAGGCCTTTACATCTTTCCTGTGGTGCCCAGAAACATGCACAATACTCCAGCTCAGGCCGAACCGGTGATTTATAAAGTTTTCTTTTCTTCATTCACGGGATGAAAGCACCACTAGCAAGGCCTCCATTGCCCATCCCTAACTGCCCTTGAGAAGGTGGTGGTGAGCCACCAAATTGAACCGCAGCAGTCCACGTGGTGTAGGAACACCCACAGTGCTGTTAGGGGGTGGAAGTTCCAGGATTTTGACCCAGTGACGGTGAAGGTACGACAATACAGCCCCAAGTCAGGATGGTGTGTGACTTGGAGGAGAACTTGGAGGTAATGGCATCTGCTGCCCTTGTCCTTCTAGGTGATAGAGGTCGTGGGTTTGGAAGGTGCTGTCTAAGAAGTCTTGGTGAGTTGCTGCAGTGTATCTTGTAGGTGGTACACACTGCTGGCTACTGTGCATCGATGATGGAGAATATGAATAATTAAGGTGGCGGATGGGGTTCCAATCAAGCGAGCTGCTTTGTCCTGGGTGGGTGTCGAGCTTGGGCACTGTTGGAGCTGCACTCATCCAGGCAACTGGAGAGGCAACTGGTTCGAGCATGATCTCTTTCCTTCTATATTCTATTTGCTTTTTTTAAAACCAGCTTAATAACTTGCCCTGCCACCTTTAAGGATTTGTGTATATGGACACCAAGGCCTCTCGGCTCATCTACACATATTAAAATCCCTAACAGTCTTTCCGTATCAGTCCGCCAAAGCTGCATCACTTCACACTTCTCTGTCATGATTCTGCCCATTTCACCATCCTGTCATCCTGAACTCTCAAACTATCCGCATTATATAATATTCTGCCAAGTTTTGTATCACCTTTGAACTTTATGTTTCTCCCTACAACTGAGTCCATGTCATGTAAAAAAAAAATTGAAAAGAGGAATGGACTCAAAACTGCACCTTGGGAAACAACCATATGTGACCCTCCCAGTATAAAAAAGACCCATCCACCAACCACTCTGCTTTCTGCTCCTGAGCCAATTTCATACGAAGCTGTCCGACTGCCATAAAAACACAACTGGTTCACTCCAGGGAGGGAACCTGCTCTCCATGTAGCTTCAATGATGCTATGTAATTGACAAAGCCAAGACAACTAGGGATAGGCAATAACTAATGCCTTGTCAGGACTGTCTACATCCAGAGGCCCAAATAAACAAATTGCAAACCATCTTGCTGGGATGAAATAAAAACAGAAAAATGTTGGGAATGCTCAGCAGTTCTGGCAGCACCTGTGAAGAGAATGGACCAGAGCGAACGTTTCTGACAAACAACCTTTCATCGGACTGGCAAAAGGTTTTTCTCTTCTCCCCCACCCCTCACCCCAGTTCTGAAGAAGGGTCATCAGCCTGAAACACAAACTCTGCTTCTCTCTCTCTCCACTGATGCTGCCAGACCTGCTGAGCATTCCCAACACAGGTAGCATTGTACTCTTCATAGACTGAGGTTTAACAGCTGCACTTTATGAGCACCAATAGCTTTAAACGTCTGAATCTCGCACACAAGTTAGGTTGAAGGGATAAAATAAATAATTCTAACAATGACCAAGCGACTGACTAGCTCCAGCAACAGACATGTTTGTTGACACCTATGGCAGACCACTGCATCATTCTTTTCTGCTATTCATTCTCAATCAGCAATTTGACATCTTGCATCCCTAATGTTGAAAATCGTGTTAATGCATCAACAGAGCTTGCAGGGAAGCAACAGCACTGCTTACTGGAAGCTGAGAATTGCAGAAATGATAATGCACACAACTCAGCTGTTAAGATTTTGCGGATTAACCCCATGCTGAAGAAACACTGTGGCTAGGATATGTTTCTTCAGCAAAGTCAGAAACCTGCAATGTATTCCACACAAACCGCCTGCAGCCCATACAGATATATTAACTTTGTGGAGCTTCAGGAACACAGCTGGGACAGTGCCGTATATTTTGGGGAGGTCCATCTAGCCGTATTGTCCGTGAGAGTTCCACAGATACAAGAGGCCATTGATAGCAACGCCTCTCAGTGTCAAACAACATGAATCCACACGGCACATGAAGTCTTGCAGCTTTGGGAAAGAGAATGGATTGTGGATGAAGGCACCAAGCACAAAGTCCCACGATGCCACCTCAAACCCATTCACCTCTATAGCTCTAACTCTTATGAAGTTTAGGCTTTCTGTTCTAATAATTTATTTGCTGAGTATCACAGAAGTAGCTACCACCAGCTCTTTTGTCTTCCATTGTGGATAAGAAGTTCAGAAAACTCATTTGAATCAAATTAACCAGGTTCCAGTAAACTATGTTTACTCATGACCCAATACAAACCTCATCCAATAGTCAGCCTCAACTTGCTGGAATGGTGTGCCTGGTCGTGCACAAAAATTATTTGGATTTTTCAGTTCTCTGTTTATAATTAATCACAGTTGATGCCATTATTTGCTATAACATTCATCCAACTACAGCATGCAGAGGTCAATGTGAATCAGAAACCTGACAGACCAACCATACCATTCTATAGGTGGCTGGGAACAGGTGCCAGGAGACACACTGAAGTGAGGCACTGGGAGCTAAGCAAGCTGCAGCTTCTAAAATTAACCTAGTTCATTTTTGAATGTTATTACAGTTAAAAATAATTTTTGATGGCTGTAGGAAGTAATCTCTGGTGTCTGCACATCCTCCTGGTTTATTTTACTATGAAATATCAAAATAAGATTTTATCTTATTTTGGGGGCCTTTTGGAGGAGGGTAACCATCGACAAGAGCAGCAGTTAAGGACAACAAGGGCCAAATCTCCACAAAAGATCAGACAGATGATGTGCATCAAGGTGGCCGAGGTGCTTTGCACCATGTGGGATCATGCCACAGTCAGGCAACCAGTGCAGGAAGAAGTACAAAGAGCAGGCCAGGGCATGCAAGGTAAAAAATTCTCAGAACTTCAGTTCAAATCACATCATTCCATCATATGTATTAGAAAGCCTGAAGTTATCGGTTTCTGCAATTGTTTTTTGAATAATGGCTCGAGACACCAAGGAGATGTTCTTCCAATTTACTATTTGCCGACTGGGGGAAGGTCAAGTGCTTTCCAAATGTGAACATTTGGCCTTCTCAACACAAAATTTAAAATCAAGGGTTTTATAGCAGTCTGATGCCCTGAAAGGCAAAAATCTTAGTGATGAGTTGATTAATCTGACAGATTCTGAAGAAAATATTTTAATGAAAAGAAGCCAGTCACAGAAAAATGTACCTAACCTACTCCCTCGGTCTCACCCCGCAAGGCAAGTTGATGCATGGCTCACAAGCATGCACAGATTATAAGAGTTGCCGACTGTTGAAAGATTGACACCACAAAGAGAGAGTCCTTACAGCTGTAAGTGTACCACGGTGCCACAGCTATGGCTCCGGTGGAACTTTGCACTATTTTGACATTGACAGGTGAGCTTCACGGCCATTTTTCCTGTCTCCTGGGTAGTGAGCCACCCAAGGATTAGGCTAAGAGAAGGACTATGGGCACGGAATACCCGTTTGAATCATCGTCATCCATGCTGCGTTTTGAACAAAGTTGATGTGCAGCCTGCTGCAGCATTGTAACTTTTTATTCTTCCTTCCTACAAGGAGCAGCTGAGTTCAAGACAAAGGATTTATAGGCAGACACTGAGCAGTGGGAAGGAGGGAGTTACCAGGAGGCTGACTGGCATCAGGAGGGTGATGAGGTTGAGCTCCCTTTGAGGGTAGGGGCTTGGTGCAGGGAGGGCCTAAAGCCGGAGAAGTGGTATAGGCAATCCCAGGCTGCACCATTGGGCTGGTGACATGGAGGGGATATGAAACCCAGTGCAGACAATGGGCCCTGTGAGAGGATGACTGATGGGAGGACTACAGCCTCCATGACTGCGAAGGAGCTTGATGTGGGAGCATCGCAGATACCTGACATTTCAGGTCCATTGACCACCAGATGTTGCTCCTGTCTGGCAGGCTGGATGACCTATGGTAATTGTCAAACGAGCCACTGGATAGATTGCCAAGGCCCAGAGTTGTCCTGCAGCAGACAGCCAATCCAGCACTGCCTGCTGCTGTGATCAGGTGTGATAAGCTGTGGCTCAGCTGGTAGCACTCTTGCCTCTGAATCACAAAGTTTCTGGTTCAAGTCCCACTACAGGACTTTAGCACAAGAATCAAGCCGACGCTCAAATGCAGTGCTGAGGGGGTGGACATGGCGTCTTCCAGATGTGATGTTAAAATGGAGGCCCCTGTCTGCCCTATAAAATGTACGTAAAGGATCTCATGACACTATTTCGAAGAAGAGTAGGGGAGCTTTCCTGGCGTCCTGGCCAATATTTATCCCTCAATCAACAACTAAATCACCTGGTTATGATTGGAATCCGGTCTGTGGGAGCTCGTGTGCAAATTGGCTGCCATGTTTCCCACATTACAACAGCGACTACACTTCAAAAACATTTCACTGGGTGTAAATCACTGAAAATAATTGCAAGCCTTCCTTTTTATTCCTAAGTGACATGATGCTGATGACTGGGAAGGCAGTAGCTCATTTGGTCAGATCCTTGCACCTCCAGGGCTTCTGTAAATCACAAAAGCCTTACAGGACCACCATCCAATGAAGCAGCTAGCCGCTCGCTCACCTGAGCAGCTGCTGCGAGCAGTCCTTTTGTCTCGACCTTTTGTCTACATCTGTCTAAGCAGCACGTGGAGGGACCCACTTTCCAACTCCCTGATCCCTGCCGACGTGTAGGATTCAATTGAGCTCATACAAGGAAGCAGGCAGGGGGCGCTGGGGTGGTGTGAGGTGTACTTAAGTACGGTGCCTCCTTTCATTGTGAGCCCATTCCACAAACATTCACTCCCTCCACCAACTACGTACAGTGGCAGTAGCAGTGTGTACCATCTACAAGATGCACTGTAGAAACTCACCAAGGCTCCTTCGACAGCACCTTCCAAACCTGCAACCACTACCATCTAGAAGGACAAGGGCAGCAGATACATGGGAACACCACCAACTGGAAGTTCCCCTCCAAGTCACTCACCATCCTGACTTGGAAATATATCGCCGTTCCTTCACTGTCACTGGGTGAAAATCCTGGAACTCCCTCCCTAACAGCACTGTGGGTGTACCTACACCACATGGACTGCAGCGGTTCAAGAAGGCAGCTCACCACCACTCTTTCAAGGGCAATTAGGGGTGGGCAATAAATGCTGGCCCAGCCAGCGAAGCCCATATCCCTAAAAACAAAATTTTCTGTATTCGCTTCAGTCTGCGGCTGCCCATGTCAATAGTCCAACATTTCAAATGGTTTTTAATGCTGTTATGTTTCTTGAAGTAGGTTCTTTTCCATTTCTTGAGATTTAAAAATAATTTAATACTATTGGTCAGGTTTACGTTTTAAGTGCTGCTTCAGGAACATTTTTCAATTCTTTTTAAAACCATGCAAAGGTTTTTGATTGACTACCTGATCACAATGTTATCACTGCTGCTTAATCCAGGCACACTTACTGCAGAACAGTCAATTACTGTAACATTATTATAAACCCCTTAAGTAACATTTACCTGTCACACAAAGGTGAAATGATTCACATTCAACAATGCAAAGTCTGACTATTGCTGCTCCCTCTATCACACACAACACCCCCACCCCCAGCGGAACCCTGTATCTCTCATACACAAACCCCCACTGCGACCTGTATTACACATACCTCCACTATAGCCTTTTTCTCATACACATCACCCCCCAACCCCTCCACCGCCCCCTGTAACTCACACACGTGCATCCCCCACCGCCCCCTGTATCGGTACCACACCCCACCCCCACTGCCGTGTCTCTTTCATACACCCCAGCACACCATGTATCATGCACACTCCCCCCAATGCAGCCAGTGCCTCACACGTCCCCCAATGCAGCCTGTATCTCTCACACGTCCCCCAATGCAGCCTGTGCCTCACACGTCCCCCAACGCAGCCTGTGCCTCACATGCCCCCCAACGCAGCCTGTGCCTCACACGTCCCCCCAACGCAGCCTGTGCCTCACACGTCCCCCAATGCAGCCTGTGCCTCACACGTCCCCCAATGCAGCCTGTGCCTCACACGTCCTCCAATGCAGCCTGTGCCTCACACGTCCCCCAATGCAGCCTGTGCCTCACACGTCCCCCAATGCAGCCTGTATCTCTCACACGTACCCCAATGCAGCCTGTATCTCTCACACGTCCCCCAATGCAGCCTGTGCCTCACACGTCCCCCAACGCAGCCTGTGCTTCACATGCCCCCCAACGCAGCCTGTGCCTCACACGTCCTCTAACGCAGCCTGTGCCTCACACGTCCCCCAATGCAGCCTGTGCCTCACACGTCCCCCAATGCAGCCTGTGCCTCACACGTCCTCCAATGCAGCCTGTGCCTCACACGTCCCCCAATGCAGCCTGTGCCTCACACGTCCCCCAATGCAGCCTGTATCTCTCACACGTCCCCCAATGCAGCCTGTATCTCTCACACGTCCCCCAATGCAGCCTGTGCCTCACACGTCCCCCAATGCAGCCTGTGCCTCACACGTCCCCCAATGCAGCCTGTGCCTCACACGTCCCCCAATGCAGCCTGTATCTCTCACACGTCCCCCAATGCAGCCTGTGCCTCACACGTCCCCCAATGCAGCCTGTGCCTCACACGTCCCCCAATGCAGCCTGTGCCTCACACGTCCCCCAATGCAGCCTGTATCTCTCACACGTCCCCCAATGCAGCCTGTATCTCTCACACGTCCCCCAATGCAGCCTGTATCTCTCACACGTCCCCCAATGCAGCCTGTATCTCTCACACGTCCCCCAATGCAGCCTGTGCCTCACACGTCCCCCAATGCAGCCTGTGCCTCACACGTCCCCCAATGCAGCCTGTGCCTCACACGTCCCCCAATGCAGCCTGTGCCTCACACGACCCCAATGCAGCCTGTGCCTCACACGTCCCCCAATGCAGCCTGTGCCTCACACGTCCCCAATGCAGCCTGTGCCTCACACGTCCCCCAATGCAGCCTGTGCCTCACACGTCCCCCAATGCAGCCTGTGCCTCACACGTCCCCCAATGCAGCCTGTATCTCTCACACGTCCCCCAATGCAGCCTGTATCTCTCACACGTCCCCCAATGCAGCCTGTGTCTCACACGTCCCCCAATGCAGCCTGTGCCTCACACGTCCCCCAATGCAGCCTGTATCTCTCACACGTCCCCCAATGCAGCCTGTATCTCTCACACGTCCCCCAATGCAGCCTGTGCCTCACACGTCCCCCAATGCAGCCTGTGCCTCACACGTCCCCCAATGCAGCCTGTGCCTCACACGTTCCCCAATGCAGCCTGTATCTCTCACACGTCCCCCAATGCAGCCTGTATCTCTCACACGTCCCCCAATGCAGCCTGTATCTCTCACACGTCCCCCAATGCAGCCTGTGCCTCACACGTCCCCCAATGCAGCCTGTGCCTCACACGTCCCCCAATGCAGCCTGTGCCTCACACGTCCCCCAATGCAGCCTGTATCTCTCACACGTCCCCCAATGCAGCCTGTGCCTCACACGTCCTCCAATGCAGCCTGTGCCTCACACGTCCCCCAATGCAGCCTGTGCCTCACACGTCCCCCAATGCAGCCTGTATCTCTCACATGTCCCCCAATGCAGCCTGTATCTCTCACACGTCCCCCAATGCAGCCTGTATCTCTCACACGTCCCCCAATGCAGCCTGTATCTCTCACACGTCCCCCAATGCAGCCTGTGCCTCACACGTCCCCCAATGCAGCCTGTGCCTCACACGTCCCCCAATGCAGCCTGTGCCTCACACGACCCCAATGCAGCCTGTGCCTCACACGTCCCCCAATGCAGCCTGTGCCTCACACGTCCCCCAATGCAGCCTGTGCCTCACACGTCCCCCAATGCAGCCTGTATCTCTCACACGTCCCCCAATGCAGCCAGTGCCTCACACGTCCCCCAATGCAGCCTGTGCCTCACACGTCCCCCAATGCAGCCTGTGCCTCACACGTCCCCCAATGCAGCCTGTGCCTCACACGCCCCCCAATGCAGCCTGTGCCTCACACGCCCCCCAATGCAGCCTGTATCTCACACGTCCCCCAATGCAGCCTGTGCCTCACACGCCCCCCAATGCAGCCTGTGCCTCACACGTCCCCCAATGCAGCCTGTGCCTCACACGTCCCCCAATGCAGCCTGTGCCTCACACGTCCCCCAATGCAGCCTGTGCCTCACACGTCCCCCAATGCAGCCTGTGCCTCACACGTCCCCCAATGCAGCCTGTGCCTCACACGTCCCCCAATGCAGCCGGTGCCTCACTCGTCCCCCAATGCAGCCTGTATCTCTCACACGTCCCCCAATGCAGCCTGTATCTCTCACACGTCCCCCAATGCAGCCTGTATCTCTCACACGTCCCCCAATGCAGCCTGTGCCTCACACGTCCCCCAATGCAGCCTGTGCCTCACACGTCCCCCAATGCAGCCTGTGCCTCACACGTCCCCCAATGCAGCCTGTGCCTCACACGTCCCCCAATGCAGCCTGTGCCTCACACGTCCCCCAATGCAGCCTGTATCTCTCACACGTCCCCCAATGCAGCCTGTATCTCTCACACGTCCCCCAATGCAGCCTGTATCTCTCACACGTCCCCCAATGCAGCCTGTATCTCTCACACGTCCCCCAATGCAGCCTGTGCCTCACACGTCCCCCAATGCAGCCTGTGCCTCACACGTCCCCCAATGCAGCCTGTGCCTCACACGTCCCCCAATGCAGCCTGTATCTCTCACACGTCCCCCAATGCAGCCTGTGCCTCACACGTCCCCCAATGCAGCCTGTGCCTCACACGTCCCCCAATGCAGCCTGTGCCTCACACGTCCCCCAATGCAGCCTGTGCCTCACATGTCCCCCAATGCAGCCTGTGCCTCACACGTCCCCCAATGCAGCCTGTGCCTCACACGTCCCCCAATGCAGCCTGTGTCTCACACGTCCCCCAATGCAGCCTGTATCTCTCACACGTCCCCCAATGCAGCCAGTGCCTCACATGTCCCCCAATGCAGCCTGTGCCTCACATGCCCCCCAATGCAGCCTGTGCCTCACACGCCCCCCAATGCAGCCTGTGCCTCACACGTCCCCCAATGCAGCCTGTGCCTCACACGTCCCCCAATGCAGCCTGTGCCTCACACGTCCCCCAATGCAGCCTGTGCCTCACACGTCCCCCAATGCAGCCTGTGCCTCACACGTCCCCCAATGCAGCCTGTGCCTCACACGTCCCCCAATGCAGCCTGTGCCTCACACGTCCCCCAATGCAGCCTGTGCCTCACACGTCCCCCAATGCAGCCTGTATCTCTCACACGTCCCCCAATGCAGCCTGTATCTCTCACACGTCCCCCAATGCAGCCTGTAGCTCTCACACGTCCCCCAATGCAGCCTGTAGCCTCACACGTCCCCCAATGCAGCCTGTGCCTCACACGTCCCCCAATGCAGCCTGTGCCTCACACGTCCCCCAATGCAGCCTGTGCCTCACACGTCCCCCAATGCAGCCTGTATCTCTCACACGTCCCCCAATGCAGCCTGTGCCTCACACGTCCCCCAATGCAGCCTGTGCCTCACACGTCCCCCAATGCAGCCTGTGCCTCACACGTCCCCCAATGCAGCCTGTGCCTCACACGTCCCCCAATGCAGCCTGTGCCTCACACGTCCCCCAATGCAGCCTGTATCTCTCACACGTCCCCCAATGCAGCCTGTGCCTCACACGTCCCCCAATGCAGCCTGTGCCTCACACGTCCCCCAATGCAGCCTGTGCCTCACACGCCCCCCAATGCAGCCTGTGCCTCACACGTCCCCCAATGCAGCCTGTGCCTCACACGTCCCCCAATGCAGCCTGTGCCTCACACGTCCCCCAATGCAGCCTGTGCCTCACACGTCCCCCAATGCAGCCTGTGCCTCACACGTCCCCCAATGCAGCCTGTGCCTCACACGTCCCCCAATGCAGCCTGTGCCTCACACGTCCCCCAATGCAGCCTGTGCCTCACACGTCCCCCAATGCAGCCTGTATCTCTCACACGTCCCCCAATGCAGCCTGTATCTCTCACACGTCCCCCAATGCAGCCTGTATCTCTCACACGTCCCCCAATGCAGCCTGTATCTCTCACACGTCCCCCAATGCAGCCTGTGCCTCACACGTCCCCCAATGCAGCCTGTGCCTCACACGTCCCCCAATGCAGCCTGTATCTCTCACACGTCCCCCAATGCAGCCTGTGCCTCACACGTCCCCCAATGCAGCCTGTGCCTCACACGTCCCCCAATGCAGCCTGTGCCTCACACGTCCCCCAATGCAGCCTGTGCCTCACACGTCCCCCAATGCAGCCTGTGCCTCACACGTCCCCCAATGCAGCCTGTGCCTCACACGTCCCCCAATGCAGCCTGTGCCTCACACGTCCCCCAATGCAGCCTGTGCCTCACACGTCCCCCAATGCAGCCTGTATCTCTCACACGTCCCCCAATGCAGCCAGTGCCTCACACGTCCCCCAATGCAGCCTGTGCCTCACACGTCCCCCAATGCAGCCTGTGCCTCACACGCCCCCCAATGCAGCCTGTGCCTCACATGCCCCCCAATGCAGCCTGTGCCTCACACGCCCCCCAATGCAGCCTGTGCCTCACACGTCCCCCAATGCAGCCTGTGCCTCACACGTCCCCCAATGCAGCCTGTGCCTCACACGTCCCCCAATGCAGCCTGTGCCTCACACGTCCCCCAATGCAGCCTGTGCCTCACACGTCCCCCAATGCAGCCTGTGCCTCACACGTCCCCCAATGCAGCCTGTGCCTCACACGTCCCCCAATGCAGCCTGTATCTCTCACACGTCCCCCAATGCAGCCTGTGCCTCACACGTCCCCCAATGCAGCCTGTGCCTCACACGTCCCCCAATGCAGCCTGTGCCTCACACGCCCCCCAATGCAGCCTGTGCCTCACACGTCCCCCAATGCAGCCTGTGCCTCACACGTCCCCCAATGCAGCCTGTGCCTCACACGTCCCCCAATGCAGCCTGTGCCTCACATGTCCCCCAATGCAGCCTGTGCCTCACACGTCCCCCAATGCAGCCTGTGCCTCACACGTCCCCCAATGCAGCCTGTGCCTCACACGTCCCCCAATGCAGCCTGTATCTCTCACACGCCCCCCAATGCAGCCAGTGCCTCACTTCCCACTGCATCCTGTATCTCTCACACATCCCCAGTGCACCCTGTATCATCCACACCAGCACCCCCATGCAGCATGTATCAAATATCTCCCAGTGCAGCCTGCATCTCACACCACCCCACCACTGCAGACTCTGCATCACATACACAGCCCCCCCACACACACACCCACTGCCTCCTGCAGCAACCCCACACAGACCCCACTGTGCCCCACCCATACACACAATTACGCACAGCACTCTGTGCAGCTCTCCTCCCTCCCCCACCCCAGCTCTTCCCCACACGCCAGCTCTTCTAGTTCCCCATTTCTCCCACAGTTCACCCCCTCCTTGTGGTCCACGGCACGCAGCAGTCAGTCATTTGAAAATTCACTTTTCATCAAAATACTCCTGCCCCCTTATCCGCTGTCTGTTCCCCATTAGTTTCAAGTCCATCAAAACACTTCCTACAGCTTGAGACTGCCTGGTGCCAGCGCGGAGATGTCATTGGCACTGGAATATTCTGCCCTGCACCAACTTCACATCTGGTTCCGTTTAACGGCACCAATTGCACCAACTGCCTCCACTGTAACTCTGCCCATCTCAAATGCAAATTTAAATACAAGGTCAACTCCAGTAAATCTCCAGCAAAAACAAGCCAAAAGGGTTAGATAGACAGAGGCAGCAGGTGTGTGTGGAGCCAGTTATGATAGCCTTGTTCTGCACTCTGACAAATGCCAGCTCCAAACAGCCACAGTATGACAGAAAAAAACAAAAAAATGCGGATGCTGGAAATCCAAAACAAAAATAAAAAACCTGGAAAAACTCAGCAGGTCTGGCAGCATCGGCAGCGAGGAACACAGTTAACGTTTCAAGTCTGTATGACTCTTCACCAGGACTAAGGAAAAATAGAAGAGGTGAAATATAAGCTGGTTTAAGGGGGGGTGGGACAGGTAGAGCTGGATAGAGGGCCAGTGATAGGTGGAGATAGCCAAAAGATGTCACAGACAAAAGGACAAAGAGGTGTTGACGGTGGTGATATTATCTAAGGAATGTGCTAATAGGTGACATTAAGGGTAGAAAGCAGGACGAGCAAGGGACAGATAGACCTAGTGGGGGTGGGATGGGGGGAAGGGATCGACATAGGCTAAAAGGTAGAGATAAAACAATGGATGGAAATAAATTTAAAAATAATAGAAATAGGTGGGAAAAGAAAAATCTATATGAATTATTGGAAAAAAGGGGGATCGGAAAGTGGGTGGGGATAGAGGAGAGTTCATGATCTAAAATTGTTGAACTCAATATTCAGTCCGGAAGGCTGTAAAGTGCCTAGTCAGAAGATGAGGTGCTGTTCCTCCAGTTTGCGTTAAGATTCACTGGGACAATGCAGCAAGCCAAGGATGGACATGTGGGCATGAGAGCAGGGTGGAGTGTTGAAATGGCAAACTACAGGGAGGTCTGAGTGACTCCATCCCATTCTCTCAGTTCCTTCACCTCCGTCGCATCTGTTCTGATGATACCACTTTCAAAAACAATTCCTCTGACATGTCTTCCTTCTTCCTTAACCGAGGTTTTCCACCCACAGTGGTTGACAGGGCCCTCAATCGTGTCTGGCCCATTTCCCGCGCATCCACCCTCACACCTTCCTCTCCCTCCCAGAACCATGATAGGGTCTCCCTTGTCCTCACTTATCACCCCACCAGCCTCTGTATTCAAAGGATCATCCTCCCACATTTCGGCCAACTCCAGCATGATGCCACCACTAAACACATCTTCCCTTCATCCCCCCAAACCCGGCGGCATTCCGCAGGGATAGTTCCCTCCGGGACACGCTGGTCCACTCCTCCATCACCCCTTACACCTCAACCCCCTCCCACGGCACCTTCCCATGCAACCGCAGAAGGTGCAACACCTGCCCCTTTACTTTCCCCTCTCCTCACTGTCCAAGGGCCCAAACACTCCTTTCAAGTGAAGCAGCATTTCACTTGCACTTCCCTCAATTTAGTCTACTGCATTCGTTGCCCCTAATACGGTGTCCTCTACATTGGAGAGACCAAACACAGACTGGGTGACCGCTTTGCAGAACACCTTCGGTCTGTCCGCAAGCATGACCCAGACCTCCCTGTCACTTGCCATTTCAACACTCCACCCTGCTCTCATGCCCACATGTCCGTCCTTGGCCTGCTGCATTGTTCCAGTGAAGCTCAACGCAAACTGAAGGAACAACACCTCATCTTCCGACTAGGCACTTTACAGCCTTCTGGACTGAATATTGAGTTCAACAACTTTAGATCATGAACTCTCTCCTCCATCCCCATCCCCTTTCCGATCCCCCTTTTTTCCAATAATTTATATGGATTTCTTTTCTTCCCACCTATTTCCATTATTTTTAAATGTATTATTGTTTTATCTCTACCTTTAAGCCTATTTCGATCCTTTCCCCCCACCCCACCCCCACTAGGGCTATGCTCGTCCTGCTTTCTACCCTTAACGTCACCTATTCCTTAGATAATATCACCACCGTCAACACCTCTTTGTCCTTTTGTCTATGACATCTTTTGGTTATCTCCACCTATCACTGGCCCCTCTATCCAGCTCTACCTGTCCCACCCATCCCCTTAAACCAGCTTATATTTCACCTCTTTTCTATCTTTACTTAGTTCTGTTGAAGAGTCATACGGACTCGAAACGTTAACTGTGTTCCTCTCTGCAGATACTGCCAGACCTGCTGAGTTTTTCCAGAGGATAAAAGCAGTTTCTTATGGGAG
Source organism: Carcharodon carcharias (assembly GCF_017639515.1). Classification (NCBI taxonomy): domain Eukaryota; kingdom Metazoa; phylum Chordata; class Chondrichthyes; order Lamniformes; family Lamnidae; genus Carcharodon; species Carcharodon carcharias. The sequence goes on from NC_054496.1 coordinate 35,298,775, forward strand.
ACATGTGATAAACGGGTTTGCAACAATACAACGTGCTGCGTCGAACTGGAAAGATGTACAAATACCCTGACGCTTACTTCCAGCCACACACACAAAGAATGGGCAGTTCAGCCAGATTCTGAAAATATCTACGGAAGTGCACCCATCAGATGCTCTCAAAGTCACAGTGAAAGATCACTTCTATTGACTCAGTGTATCAGTGATAAATGAGACAATAACTCAGATTAGTAGAAGCACAAGCAACCATTTGACAGAATTTTTTCATGCAAAGGATTATTAGGATAATGGTGACATTTAAGACAGAGTTAGAAACATGGAAAAGTATGAGAAAGGTAGAGGCAAAAAGCAGGGATTACTCCAGCAAGGGATCAGGACTGGCACAGCCATATTGTCTTCAATAGACTCTTTCTGGGTCAGAGGCTCATGAACAATAGGTCATATATTTTGCATCCAGAGTGACTTTATTGACTCCCTTTGTTTAGATGCAGCTGCAGCAAGTTTACTATCTATCACACACTAACAACAGGCACAATATAATCCTGATTATTGCAAAAGCATTCCAAATAACGCCACATCCACACGATGTAGCCATTACATACATTAAGTACAGGTCACAGCTGCCTTCCACCTTGCAAGTGATCAAACTCTCTCCATATCACCAGTTTTCTTTTTGGAAAAATATACTTTATCCATAAAATATCTGAAAGAGCATGACAAAACATTTCAAAATGCCCATCACAAAAAGTGCAATCAGATTCACCTTTTCCACATGGATCACGAGGTGCTTCAGTAAATCAATGAACATTACAAACTTTCAATATGGTCATTACAGACAGTCAGACAGCACAACGGTGTTCGAGTTAGCGACACAGATCATGGTGCACTCTGAGGTGCTTCAATACAATTATGATACAGTTAGTATTCAACGCAGACATTTGTGAGCCGGACAGACCGAGCGGGCTAAGCGATTCCCAGCCTCTCAGTGCACTGTGGCAGAAAGGTCTTAGACAGCGACCTTTCCCTATTGCGCACTTGCGGCGGCTGCCCCAAACTTAACTGTGTCCCTCAGCACGTAGTCCTGGATCTTGGAAAATGCCAGTCTGCAACACTCGGTCAGGGACAACTCTTTGCGCTGAAAAACCAACAAGTTACGGGCAGACCAAAGAGCATCTTTCACCGAGTTGATGATCCTCCAGCTGCAGTTGATGTTTGTCTCGGTGTGTGTCCCTGGGAACAGCCCGTAGAGCACAGAGTCCTCTGTCACAGAACTGCTCGGGATGAACCTCGACAGCAACCACTGCATCCCTCTCCAGACCTTCTTTGCAAAGACACAATCTACAAGGAGGTGAACAACGGTCTCTTCCCCACTACAGCCACCTCGAGGGCAACGTGCAGAGGGGGTGAGACTCCTGGCGTGTAGGAAGGATCTGACAGGGAGGGCCTTTCTCACCACCAGCCAAGCTACATCGTGGTGTTTGTTAGAAAGTTCTAGCGATGAGGTATTCTGCCAAATTAATTTGTCAGTCTGCTCAGGGAACCATCCCACAGGATCCACCCTCTCCTTTTCCTTCAGGACCTCTAGAACATTATGTGCCGACCACTGCCTGATGGACTTGTGGTCAAAGGTGTTTCTCTGCATACATTTTTCCACGAGGGACTGGTGGTACGGCACGGTCCAACTACTTGGAGCATTCCGCGACATCGTGGCCAGACCCATCCTTCGCAAAACTGGGGACAGGTAGAACCTCAGCACGTAGTGACACTTGGTGTTTGCGTACCGAGGGTCTACGCACAGCTTGATGGAACCGCATACAAAGGTGGCCATCAGTATGAGGGCGATATGGGGCACGTTTTTTCCCCCTTTATCTAGAGGCTTGTACATCGCGTCCCTGCGGACATGATCCATTTTCCACATCCAGATAAAGCGAAAGATGGCTCGGGTGATCGCCAACGCGCAGGAATCTGGAATGGGCCAGACCTGCGCCACGTACAGCAACAGCGAGAGTGCCTCACACCTGATGACCAGGTTCTTACCCGCAATGGAGAGGGAGCATCGCTCCCACATGCCCAGTTTTCTTTTCACCATAGACACTCGCCCCTTCCAGTTTCTAACGCATGCCCCGGTCCCTCCGAACCATATCCCCACCACCTGCAGACCGTCAGCCCTGACGGTGAAGGGGACAAAGGATCAGTCAGCCCAGTTCCCGAAGAACATGGCCTCGCTCTTCCCAAGATTTACCCTGGCTCCCGAGGACAGTTCAAACTGGTCGCAGATGTGGATCAGTCTGCGCACCGACAGCGGATCCAAGAAGACAGCGACATCGGGTAATGATGCCTTTCCTCATGGATTCTGACATGCTGCCAGCCAGGAGCATACTCTCGTACACTTCTAGCAGGTCCGGGCTGATCCAGTCCCACAGAGCCGAATACAACTCCAACGGCAAGCCGTCACTCCCGGGAGTTTTACTCTTCTCGAAGGACTCAAGGGCCTTAGTCAGTTCGTCAGGAGTTAGCGGTTTGTCCAGGCTCTCCCGTGTACTGTCGTCTAAAACCTCCGTGATAGAGGACAGGAAGGACTAGCAGGCCGTGCTGTCTGTGGGCTTCTCGTCATACAATCCGGCATAAAAGGATTTGCTGATCCTCAAAACGTCGGACTGCGATGACTTTACTGAGCCGTCTTCTTCCTTCAGGCTGATCACAGAGCTCTCTCTGTGTACCTTTGGAAGAAGAAACGTGAGCACATCTCATCCTGCTCCACGGAGCGGACTCTGGAACGGAAGATGATCTTGGAGGCCTCCGAGGCAAAGAGCGAGGCTTGCTGGCTCTTCACCTCTTGGAGTTCCTCCTTGACATCGACCCCCATCGACTGCAGCCGGAGCAGATTCTGCATGTTTTACTGAAGTCGGGACACTTCCCTCTGTTCCTTTATAGCTTTCTGGGTGCCTTTAAGGATGAAAAACCTCTTGATGTTTCCCTTCATCGCTTCCCACCAGTGTGTCAGGGACTCAAAGAGGGCTTTCACAGTTCTCCAACCTTTGTAATCTCTCGAGTTCCTCAATGTTCTCTGGGGTCAGCAGTTGCACGTGTAGCTTCCATGCCCCCCTGCCCACCCTCAGGTCTTCCTCTAAGTGGCACTCAGCCAGTAGGAGGCAGTGGTCAGAGAAGAACACCGGCTTGACGTTGGTGGATCTGACTGCGAATGCACGGGACACAAACAGGAATCCTATCCTGGAACGGATGGACCTGTTTGGCCGTGACCAGGTGTATCTACGCTGTGCTCTGTCTGCAGGGTTGCTGAAGACGTCGTGCAGCTTAGCATCCTTTACTGTTTCCATCAGGGATCTGGACGTAGCGTCCGATGTGCTGTCGGCCCTGCCGGATTGTCCAGCCGCATCGATGATGCAGTTGAAGTCGCCGCCCAGAATGACCGGCCTGGAGGTCACCAGCAGCAATGGGAGCTGCTGAAAAACTGCCAGCCGCTCGGCCTTTTGTGCCAGGGCGTACACGTTAATTAACCGGAGTGGAGCATTCTTGTACATTACGTCTGCTGCAAGGAGGTGCCCGCCCACCACCTCCTTAACCTCGGAGACGGTGGAGTTGCCTCCCCGCAGCAGAATGCCCAGGCTGGAGGAACTAGAGTCGTTTCCCCCCAACCAGATCGATGGGCCGTGGGACCACCATCCTGACCGTTGCCTGTAGGAGCTGAGGTGCAGTATCGCACACTCCTGCAGAAACAACAGGTCAGCTTTGACCTTGGCAAGGTAGTCTAAGGTCGCAACACATCGCGTAGTAGATTTACTGCGACGCACATTTATGGATACAATCTTTACACCCATTTTAAATCATTTAGGCTCTGAGAGTCCCAGACCTTTGGTCTGCTCCTGCATACCCATGGTGTTCACAAACTGCCTCACTTTGGATGGGCTGAGGAAACTGTCCTGAACCTCCCCATTGGAGATGTTCCACTCAGATGGCATCTGGGGGCTGTGCAAGGAACGAGGTTTGAATTGTCTCTGTTGGAGAAGTTTCTCCGATCATCTCCCCCTCTGGGGCATTGCTGCTCCCAGCTTCCTGGAGCTGGGGTGCGCTGGCCTCTTTGGGTTGTGGGCAAAGTTGGGGTGCGCTGGTCTCCTCATTGTCTCCAATGTTCTGGAGCTCGGGTGTCTCGTCCTCCAACTCCCTAGAGCTTTGCCGCTTCTTCTGTAGGTGCCGCCCTGGCACATCTTCGTCTGAAGAGCAGCTGCCCTTGTCATACATGTCGGATGGGAGACGCCTCTTGTCACTTGTCTGGGAAGTGGCTTGGTCCCTTCTTTTTGGTCCTCTTCACCAGCTGCCACTCCCCTGGCTGATTGTCTGCTGGTGGTTCCTCCAGTGGTTCACTTTGCAGAGGAGTGGGAGGATCAGAGGGCAGTGCTGTTGTTTGGCTGACTGCTGCCTCAAAGTTTGGACATCCCAGTGTAGACAAGGTAGCCATGGCTTCCCCCGAAAGCGAAGCTGGAAGGAGGGTGGAAGTTGGCTCCTTTACCTTTGGTCTTGAGCATTACCTTAACCTGGCGTTTGCATGTCCAAATCCCAAGGCGTCTCTGACCTCGGTGCAGCTCCCAACCTTGTCGACATACCTGGCGAGGAAGGTGAGCACGTCGGCGACAGGGACGTGGGATTGTAGACATCCACCGTCACCACACGGTCCTGTTGCAACGACAGAGCAAAGAGCGGCTCCACCGTCAGGATCTTCATCTCCGGCTGGTGTCTCTTCTCCTCAAACACCTTCAGGAACTTGACGCAGGCAGAAACATTCCTGAAGGTCACGTCGAAATATCCAGTGCTGGGGAAGTCCTACAGGGAGTAGATCTCCGCAGCTTCAAATCCACACGACTCCAAAAGGATTTGCTTAAAGAAGAAGGCCCGATCCATGGGTGCACCTCCTTCGCTGTCCTTCACTGTCACCCGAACGGTGTTACGTACCCCATGGTTTGGGGCTTGACTGGTTGCAGCCATCACTTCTAATTTCCAGATGTTAGACAGTGAAGCCTGCACATGCAGAAGCAACTTATGAGAACAGATACTACACCTGATCGTAGCCAAAATTTGTTTTGTTGGAAAAATATACTTTATTCGTAAAATATCTGGAAGAACATTACAAAACATTCCTAAATCGCCATCACAAAAAGTACAATCAGATTCAACTTTTACACATGGATCTCAAGCTGCTTCAATAAAATCAATGAATATTACAACCATTTCAATCTGGTCATTACAGACAGACAGTGCAATGGTATTGGAGTTATTGACATACATCATGTTTCTCTCTGAGGTGCTTCAATACATTTATCATACAATTAGTATTCTTTGGCAGACATTCATTTTAAGCTGTACAGACTGAGGGGCTCTTTACAGTTCCCAGCCCCCCAGTGCACTATGGCAGAAAGGTCTTAGGCAGCGACCCTTCCCCATTGCACCTTTGCAGCGGCTGCCCCAAGCTTAACTGTGTCCCTCAGCACGTAGTCCTGGACCTTGGAAAGTGCTAGTCTGCTACACTCGGTCGGGGACAACTCTTTGCGCTGGAAGACCAACAAGTTTCAGGCAGACCAAAGAGCATCTTTCACCGAGTTAATGATCCTCCAGCTGGAGTTGATGTTTGTCTCGGTGTGTATCCCTGGGAACAACCCATAGAGCACAGAGTCCTCTGTCACAGAACTGCTCGGGATGAACCTCGACAGAAACCACTGCATCTCTCTCCAGACCTTCTTCGCAAAGACACAATCTACAAGGAGGTGAACAACGGTCTCTTCCCCACTACAGCCACCTCGAGGGCAACGTGCAGAGGGGGTGAGACTCCTGGCATGTAGGAAGGATCTGACAGGGAGGGCCTTTCTCACCACCAGCCAAGCTACATCTTGGTGCTTGCTGGAAAGTTCTGGCGATGAGGCATTCTGCCAAATGACTTTGACAGTCTGCTCAGGGAACCATCCCACAGGATCCACCCTCTCCTTTTCCCTCAGGGACTGTAAGACGTTACGTGCCGACCACTGCCTGATGGACTTGTGGTCAAAGGTGTTTCTCCGTATAAAGTTTTCCACAAGGGACAGGTGGTACGGCACGGTCCAACTACTTGGAGCTTTCCGCAGCAGCGTGGCCAGACCCATCCTTCGTAACACTGGGGACAGGTAGAACCTCAGCATGTAGTGACACTTGGTGTTTGCATACTGAGGGTCTATGCACAGCTCGATGCAGCCACACACAAAGGTGACCATCAGGATGAAGGTTATGTTGGGCACATTTTATCCCCCCTTATCTAGAGGCTTGTACACCTGTGAACACCATCCATTTTGCAGTGCGTTTCCACAGCACATCACTTCAGATTCAGGCTAGTGGTAAAAATCTGAAGAGTTTCATTCGCTGCTAATTACAGAGACGCCTAATAGGTCACAATGTGCTGTAACTGCTCCCAAACATCCCACATCACAACATAGCAATTTAAAGGCTTTTATTCTGCACTGGTAAACTGAAAGGAAACAGAGATATGCAGATACCAACTATGGCACATGGCCAATAAGATGCAAAGCTCCATCAAGCACTCACTTTGATTAGAAAAGTACAAGAGGGCAAGAGAACAGGCTGCACCCCATTAGCTGCACTGTTCACTTCTGAACATTTAACTCTGTTTTAATTAATTTCATTCATATTCAGGTATCACAGTTTAAGCAGCTCCCCCTGTGCACTACAGAAAACTCCAGATTAAGCGTTCTGTTACCCTATATGGTGTAAGAAATCTAAAACCTCTCTCTGCAATCCTACTCCCAAAAAAATGATCTGTACACGCAACACGCCTACCTTCAACTTTCATCCCCTTCCTGTTTTAGGTAAAATTCAAAACAATCTGACCACGTGTTAAATCCTGCCAGGATTGGATGCTGCAGTGATTACTGTCCCAATTGGGTAACCATGTGATCCTGCTGGCTTCTGCAGTCAATGCTCGTTTAACCAAAGTGGACCCGACCAAGGGGGCCACACGGGCGAGAGACTGAGCGACGGGGGAGTGTGGACCTGCCATGGTGAAATCCACAAAGCAGCAAGGAGTGACATCACAGGACAGCAAGGCATTTGCTTAAACTCGGAGTCAGGAAATGACCAATTTCAATCGAGGTGTGTGCAACAGTCACAATAATAATCCAAGCAGTCGCACAGAGCATGTCTAGAGGCATTCATTCAAGTTAATGACTTAAACATTTTACTCGATAGATTGTAAAAGAGGTAATCGAGGATTCTTTCTTCAGTCATGGACGGGCAGCTGAGAGCTGTTGCTTACAATCCCTGTGTGGTGTGGGAACTTCCGGACATGACTCTTGGGGGCCACGGGTGTAGGAGGATTCTCCAGCTACTTGAGCTCGAGCTCAGGTTTTCCGAGCTTGAGGGGCTGCAGTCACTGCGGAGCATGAGGGAGGATGAGAATTCCCAGGATCATATGTTCCAGGAGGTGATCATGACACAGGCAGTGAGAGATCAGGACTGAAGACAGGCGGACATCAGGAAGAGGCAGGAAGTGGAGTCTTCGGGGTGTGTGCCGCTCTCAAACTGGTACTTGGGATTGGAGACTGCTGGGAGTGATGATACCTTAAAGAGGTGCAGTCAAATCATGGCACCAGAGGGCAAGGGACAGCAAAGTGTAGAAATGCAGTTGTCATAGGAGATTCTATACTTAGGGGGACAGACCAGATTTCGTCATCATGAGTTCCACATGCTGTGCTGTCTCCCTGGTCCCAGGAAAAAGTACATCACAGAGAGGACAAAGAATACTCTGCAAAGGGAAGGGAGGGAGTCACAAGTTGCGGCACATATCAGTGTCACCAAAGAGAGGGGGCAGATATTGAGGTTCTATGGTCAGATTTTCAGAAGCTAGGGAGGAAGTTGGAAAGTAGGATCCTAAGGGTACCATCACAGAATTAATCTCTGGATTGCTCCCAGTGCCAGGCGCTCATGACAGTAGAGGTAGGAAGATAGGGAGGATCAGTACGTGGCTTGAAGCATGGTGCAGGAGGGACAGCTTGGGACATTGGGACTGGTACTGGGGCAGGAGGAACCTATTCAAAAAGGTACAGGTGCACCTCAACAGGATTGGGACCATTGCCCTGATGGGAAGTTCACTCATGTAGTTGGGGAGGATTTAAACTAAATTAGCAGGTGGGTGGGCACCAGCGTATAGAAATAGAAAAGATGAATAAGGCACATAAATGGAGTGTTGGACTGTACCAGAGAATGGGGTGTTTCCCTATTAGGAGGGCACTATGAAGCACTTTGAGGAATACAAAGACAGGTTTGCGGTGCATGTATGTAAATGCGCAAAGTTTAGGTATTTTGGTGAATAAGGTTGGTGAGCTGCAAGCACAAACAGCTGTGTAGGAATATGATGTAGTGGCAAGAGAAACATGGCTTGAAAATGCTGAGGACTGGGCACTCAATATACATGGATATAAAGTGCTCAGGAAAGACGGGGAAGGAAAACAAGGGAGGTGGAGTGGCAGTACTGATTATGGAAGACATTGTAGAGTTAGAAAGAAAGGATGTCCTTCACAGGGCAAGGGCAGAACCGATTTTGTTCGAGTTGAGAAGCAACAAGGGTACAGATCACGCTAGTGGGGCTATTCTGAAGGTGCCCAAATAGAGAGAGAGATAGAGGATCAAATCTGTAGGGAAATCACTGAGATATACATGAACTATCGTGTAGTGATACTGGGGAGCTCCAATTACCCAAATATCAACTGGGATAATGCTGGAGTGAAGGGTAAAGAGGGGAAAGAATTTCTGACATGTGAACAGGAGAACTTCCTCGGCCAGTATGTTTTTGGCCTGACCAGGATGGCTGCAGGGGATGCGATGGCACAGTGCTATAGTCGTTGGACTAATAACCCGGAGACCCAGGTCAGTGCTCTGGGGACCCAGGTTCAAATCCCACCACAGCATACGGGATTCAATAAAAAAGTCTAACGATGACCATCAAACCCATCTGATTCACTAATCATCTAGCTCAGTTGAACACCGCTTGGAGGAAGCACTGAGGGCGGCAAGGGCCAGAATGTACTCTGGGTGGGGGAATTCAATTTCTATTACCAAGTGTGGCTCAGTAGCACCACTGCTGACCAAGCCTTAAAGGACGTGGATGCTAGACTGCATCTTCTGCAGGTGGTGAAGGAACCAAGAGGGAAAAACATACTTGATCTCATCCTCGCCAACCTACCTGCCACAGATGCATCTGTCCATGACAGTGTCAGTAGAAGCGACCACTGCACAGTCGAAGTCCCATCGCCATCATGTTGTGTGGCACTGTCACTGTGCTAAATGCGATAGGTTTCGAACAGATCTAGCTGGGCATCCATGAGAGGCTGTGGGCTATCAGCAGCAACAGAGTTGTACTCAACCACAATCCATAACCTCATTGCCTGACATATCCTCCACTCTACCATTACCATCAAGACTATCATTCAATGAAGAGTGCAGGAGGGCATGCCAGGAGCAGCACCAGGCATACCTAAAAATGAGGTGTTGACTTGGTGAAGCTACAACACAGGACTACCTGCATGCCAAACAGCATAAGCAGCAAATGATAGCTAAATGATCCCATAACCAACAGATGTAAGCTCTGCAGTCCTGCCACATCCAGAATGATAGGGGACAATTAAACAACTCACTGGAGGCGGCGGCTCCACAAATATCCCATCCTCAACGATGGGAGAGCTCAGTCACACCAGTGCAAAAGATAAGCTTGTGGCCGTCAGCCAGAACTGCCAAGTGGATGGTCCATCTCGGCCTCCTCCAGAGGTCCCCAGCATCACAGATGCCAGTCTTCAGCCAATTTGAATCACTCCATATGATATCAAGGAACAGCTGAAGGCACTGGATACTGCAAAGACTATGGGCCCTGACAATATTTCAGCAATAGTACTGAAGACGTGTGCTCCATAACTTGCCGCACCCCTAGCCAAGCTGTTCCAGTATAGCTGCAACACTGGCACCTACCCAGCTATGTGGAAAATTGCCCAAGTATGTCCTGGACACAAAAAGGCAGGACAATCCAACCCAGCCAATTACCGCCCCATCAGTCTACTCTCCATCATCAGTAAAGTAATGGAAGGGATCATCAACAGTGCAATCAAGCAGCACTTGTTTAACAAGAACCTGCTCACTGACACTACTCAGCTCCTGACCTCATTACAGCCTTAGTTCAAACATAGACAAAAGAGCTGAACTCCTGAGGTGAGGTGAGAGTGACTGCCTTTGACATCAAGGCCACATTTGACCAAGTGTGGCATCAAGGAGCCCCAGCAAAACTGGAATCAGGGGAAAACTCTCCACTGGTTGGAGTCATACCTAGCACGAAGGAAGATGGTTGTGGTTGTTGGAGGTCAATCATCTCAGCTCCTGGACATCATTACAGGAGTTCGTCAGGGTTGTGTCCTCAGCCCAACCATGCTCAGCTACTTTATCAATGACCTTCCTTCCATCATAAGATCAGAAGTGGGGATATTCACTGAAGATTGCACAATGTTCAGCACCATTCGTGTCTCTTCAGATACTAAAGCACTCCATGTCCAAATGCAGCAAGACCTGAACAATATCCAGGCTTGGGCTGACAAGTGGCAAGTAACATTCATGCCACACAAGTGCCAGGCAATGACTATCTCCAGCAAGAGAGAATCTAATCATCGCCCCTTGATATTCAATGGCATTACCATCACTGAATCCCCCAATTTCAACATCCTGGGGGTTACTATTGACCAGAAACTGAACTGGACCAGCCATATAAATACTGTGGCTACAAGGGCAGGTCAGAGACTAGGAATCCTGTGACAAGTAACTCACCCCCTGACTCCTCAAAGCCTGTTCACCATTCACAAGGCACAGGAGTGTGATGGAATACTCCCCACTTGCCTGGATGAGTGCGAGCTGCAAAACACTCGAGAAGTTTGACACCATCCAGGACAAAGCATCCTGCTTGATTGGCACCATATCCACAAATATTCACTCCCTCTACCATGACACACAGTAGCGCCACTGCGTACCATCTACAAGATACACTGCAGGAATTCACCAAGGCTCCTTAGACAGCACCTTCCAAACTCACAATCACTGCCATCTAGAAGGACAAGGGCAGCAGATAGATGGGAACACCATCACCTGGAAGTTCCCCTCCAAGCCACAAATCATCCTGACTTGGAAATATATCGCTGTTTCTTCACTGTTGCTGGGTCAAAATCCTGGAACTCCCTACCTAACAGCACTGTGGGTGTACCTACACCACATGGACTGCAGCGGTTCAAGAAGGCAGCTCACCACCACCTTCTCAAGGGCAACTAGGGATAGGCAATAAATGCTGGCCCAGCCAGCGACACCCACATCCCATGAATTAATTTTTTTTAAAATCTGGTGCTGGGAAACGAGGCAGGCCAAGTGGATTAAACGTCTCTGGGGGGAACACTTGAGCCAGAGTGATCATCATATCGTAAGGATTAGACTAGTAATGCAGAAGACCAAGGAGCAATGTAAGGTAGAACATCTAAATTGAAAGAGGCTATTTTCAATGGGATTAGAAGGGATTCAGCCAAGGCAAAGAAAGAACTGTAACAGAACGATGGGTGATCTTTCAGCAAGAGATGCTTCAGGCACAGACTTTGTACATTCCAACAGGAGGGAAAGGCACAGGAACCAAAACCCAGGCTCCTCAGATGACAAGGGATATAGAGAATACGAAGAAACAAAAAAGGAAGGAGGGTGTATGATGCATGACCAGTGAATTCTTCAAGCAAGAAACAGATCAATTACCATAGGTTAAGGGGAAGTGAAAAGGAAAATATGACTGACAAAGAGAGAGTATGAGAATAGAATGGCAGTCAACATAAAAGGGAACCCAAAAATCTTCCAGTGGCACATAAATAGTCACCGGGTAGGAGATGGAGTGGGTCCTATAGGCAGAAAGGGTGATGTATGCTCAGAGGCACAGGGTAAGGCTAGAATACTTAATATTTACTTTGCATTAGTGTTTATGAAAGAAGAAGCTGATAAAATATTGGTAGAGGTAACGAGTGGGGCAAAAATTGAGAGACAGGAGGTACTGCAAAGGCTGACTACATTTTGAGTTGATAAGTCATTTGATCTGGATGGCTTGCATCCCAGGTAGCTAAAGGAAGTGGAGGTGGAGATAGAGAAAGGGCTTGCCATAATTTTCCTTAATATAGGAGAGGTGCCAGAGAATTGGAGAGTGGCAAATGTGACACCTTTAGTGGAGAAAGGCAAGGACAGTCCTGACAACTGCAGGCCAGTCAATTCAACATCAGTTATGAGGAAGGTTTTGTGACTGAAGGCACTTGAAGATGTTTGGGTTAATTAAGATCCAGCACAGATTTGCAAAAGGCAGATTGTGCTCGACAAACTAACGGAATTCTTTGAAGTAACAGAGATGGTTGATGAAGGGAATGCAATGGCTGTCAGCTATATGGATTTTAGGAAAACCTTTGACAAAAGTATCAGATAAAAGACTAGTTAACAAAATTGTGACGCATGGAATAAGAGGGTCAGTGTCTAATTGGATAAAAAGTGTCTTAAGGTCAGAAAAAACTGATCCTTATTAGCTGCTGGTGCAAGGACTAGGGGGCACAGGTTTAAGGTTTTGGCTAAGATATGCGGGGAAACGAGAGGAAGAGTTTTTGTACACAGCAAGTGGTCATGACCTCGAAAACTCTGCTCACAAGCATGGTTAAAACAGGGATGATGAACTATTTCAAAAAGAAATTGGACAAGCATTTGCAGGAAAAAAAACTTGCAGGGTTTGGGGAATAGAGTGGGGGAATGGGGCTGAGTGCTCCACTGACAGCCAGCATAGACTAGATGGGCCAAATTAACGCCTCCTGTGCTGTAAATTGACTCTATGACTCTTGTAAGTAACTGGGAGTTATCAATTCAGTCTTGTAATCCTACCCTGCTCTGGGCTTGAAAGCATAAATTTGTTAGGAAGAAAACAGAAGTCAATTGCCCCATACATCCATTCTGTAGTGCGTTACAGTAATTTTACATCTAATCTCATTTAGGAGTTCAGATTTCTAACATAGCTTGCAATCACTTCCAGGCATTCATTACTCATTATTTCCTCCTACTAAACATTGGCAAGACTCAAGCCATTGTTTCTGGTCCATGCTTCAAACTCCATCCCTCCCCTTGGCAACAGTCTGAGAATAAGCTAGTCTTGTTCACAACTTTGGTGTCACATGCAGCGAACTTCCAGCCTCTCATTCCTGCATCACTAAGACCACCTATATCCACCTCTGCAACATTGCCCGACTTCACACCCATCTCAGCTCATCTGCTTTGGAAAGCCTCATTAATGCCTTCACTATCTCTAGAATTGAATATCCCAACCCACTCCTGGCTGCTCTCCCACGTTCCACCACTGTAAACTTGAGGTCATCTAAAATTCTGCTGCCTGCCTCTCAACTCACACCAAGTCCCGTTTCCCTATCACCCCTGTCCTCGCTGACCTGAACCTTGACTTTAAAATTCTCACCCTTCGTGGTCTCATCCCTCTCTACCTTTGCAATGTCTTCTAATCCCACAGCCCTCAGGTATCTGTCTTCATCCAATTCCCTTGTGCATTCCTGATTTTAATGCTGTGCCATTGGTGGCCAGACCTTCAGTTGCCTCAGCACCAAGTTCTGGAATTCCCTCTTTACAATTCACTGCCTCTGAACTTGGCTTTCCTCCTTTAAAATGCTACTTGAAAAATACCTCCAAGTTTTTGTAGGTGAGCAAGGGTTGCTCAGTTTACTCCAAGTGTTTCTCTCTCAATTCTCTCGAATGCAACGCCTGGCTTTGTTGGAATCAGCTGGTTACCTGTATTAAGTACTCAAACTGGTAGATGCAGAGTCCCAGCTCCGCCATACTGGGTTTGAAGAGCTCCCGCAATCGATATTCTTGCATCAAACGCACAAACACACAAAAGGCTTCTTCCTCAGGCATCTATAAAAGGAAAGAGAAATTTGCTGCAGGCAAATCATGCCAGGAAACCATGCAAACAATTTCATTTCTGCACAGGCTCAAATTAAACCATAAGGCTATTGGCTAAAGAGCAGGGATGAATGAGGAAGATTTCATTGTCAAAGAAGCAAATACAGAAGGTGTAAAAGAAGCTTCCAGCTATTTGCACAATACCTTGGAAGAGCTGTGGGAAGTAGTTATGGCGAGAACAAAATGTGGGTTTTAAATTCTTCCCCTGAGGCTATTCTGTTACTGTATTTGAAATTGGATTACTAGGTCTACAAGATTGCTATAACATTTAACAGAATAAACACCTGGAGCACTCACAGGGCTCCTAGAATAAGACTTTTAAAAGACCCACATAAAACTGGTTGTTACATCCTGACAATGGCAATGAATAAATATTCATCTATTCTTTGACAGCATTTCAGTTTTATGATGGTGTAGTTCAGGCAGCATCTTTCACAGGATGCCTGCTGTGAATAAGAATGCCCTAGAATTAGGCTGACTACCTGGCAAGTCTCTGATTGATTGTTTAATCTCAATGGACTAGATGGATTACACACTCTACACACTGCTTTCATACAGGAGCATCAGACAAGGCCTGTTCACTGGGTTAATATTGCACAAAGCAAGTTCCACCTGTGTGCAGAACACCTGGTTATGTGAATCACAGAGCAGAAAAGACCCTTCGGCCCATCAAGTCTGCACCAACACATGCGAAACACCTGACCTACCTACCTTATCCCATTTACCAGCACTTGGCCTTTAGCCTTGAATGTTATGACTGGCTAAGTGCTCATCCAGGTACTTTTTAAAGGATGTGAGGCAACTCCCCTCCACCACCCTCCCAGGCAGTGCATTCCAGACCATCACCACCCTCTAGATAAAAATGTTTTTCTTCACATCCCCCTAAACCTCTTGCCCCTCACCTTGAACTTATGCCCCCTCATAACTGGCTCTTCAACTAAGGGGAGCAGCTGCTCCCTATCCACCCTGTCCATGCCCCTCATAATCTTGTACACCTGGATCAGGTCGCCCTCAGTCTTCTCTGTTCCAACAAAAACAACCCAAGTCTATCCAACCTCTCTTCATAACTTAAATGTTTCATTCCAGGCAACATCCTGGTGAATCTCCTCTGTACCCCCTCCAGTGCAATCACATCCTTCCTATAATGTGGTGAACAGAACTGCACACAATACTCCAGCTGTGACCTCACCAAGGTTCTATACAACTCCAACATCACCTCCCTACTTTTGTAATCTATGCCTCGATTGATAAAGGCAAGTGTCCCATATGCCTTTTTCACCACCCCACTAACATGCCCCTCCACCTTCAGAGATCTATGGACACACACGCCAAGGTCCCTTTGTTCCTCAGAACTTCCTAGTGTCATGCCGTTCATTGAATACTTCCTTGTCAAATTACTCCTTCCAAAGTGTATCACCTCACACTTTTCAGGGTTAAATTCCATCTGCCATTTATCTGCCCATTTGACCATCCCGTCTATATCTTCCTGTAGCCCAAGACACTCAACCTCACTGTTAACCACCCGGCCAATCTTTGTGTCATCCGCAAACTTACTAATCCTACCCCCCACATAGTTATCTATGTCATTTATATAAATGACAAATAATAGGGTGAGCACAGATCCCTGTGATACGCCACTGGACACTGGCTTCCAGTCACTAAAGCATCCTCCTGTCATCACCCTCTGCCTCCTACAACTAAGCCAATTTTGAATCCACCTTATCAAATTACCCTGTATCCCATGCACATCTGCCTTCTTTATAAGTATCCTATGTGGGACCTTGTCAAAGGCTTTGCTGAAATCCTTATAGATCAAATATCTGAAATAAAAGATTGCTCTAACAAAGCTGATCCTTGAAACACCAGGGAGAGGGTCGAGACCTTACACTAAGATACGGAATCATACTACTTAGACACAAGCGCCATACCATTACAATGTTCAGCAGGAATTGCTGACCCTGGTACATCACTGAAGAAATTATTCACACTAACCTGCATGAGGAGCAGCCCCACAATGAATGCACTTCCTTGGCAATATCCAACTTCACGGTCAACCAGAGAGTATGCCTGTAACAAAGCAACTGAATGCAGTCTCAAACCTGGGAGAAAATTCAGATACTTACACCACGTGGTGACTCAGCAGCACAGTGATGGTTAATAGACAGTTATATTGCTGCTTAACAATAATGGGAATATTGGAAGCTATGTCTGTCAAACTAACAAGGGCCTATAGAACCAACCTATCCAAGGTCTTGTTCAATTATTTGCACTACCTGGTATACATGAACGAGACTGCACTATCATGGATCTTAAGAGTACAGCTTCGTAAATGTTAAGTTTTCACCTTGCAGGTTATGACGATGCAAAACCCTCCCTGGGTTATTCCTTGACAGTTGTCAATGTGACTATTATCCATGTGTTAATAAAGTGATAACGAGTCAGACATACCTCCATTGCCCATAGCCCATTGTCGCAGTATGTAACATGTCAGTCAGGCTGCTCAGTCACATGTGACAGAATCTAGGGAAAAGGCCATTCCTTGGTACACTGAGTTCCTTGGGTACATTAACCATTGTATATTTTCTGGAATACTGTCAACCTGTGAGGATGCACAGGCAAGAGCTACACACAGGAGCTTTCAAGCTTAAATTTACTGCTTTTGATTCAAATTCATTGAATTCGACTTCTTTCAGTACTAACTTCTCTACTTGGCATTGTCGATGTAATTCAAATCGAGTATAAAAGTACTAGGGTAAGTAAAAGTGAAATGAATTATGACTTGAACAGCTCAAGTTCAAGAAATGGTGAACAGCTGCTTTCTCTGCTGCAAATTAAATGACTCTCGTCTTGTTTGTCTAGTGTTTACTCTAAGGGTGAAATCTGTTTAACATTGCAGCCCTCAATGAGATCCCAACATCTAATTCACTTCCACGTATCCATCATTCCATTTCCCAGCACTGAGTCGATAATTTAAAGATGTGCTGTGTTATTCCAATCCCAAGCCAGTTGAAGTAGTATGAGGCTAGACACTAATACTTGTCTTGATAACAGGTTTATTTACAGAATGCAGCATTCCATCGTCTGCTTCCTATCTACTGTAGGCCTGAGGATAGCAGCCACTAATTGTTGCAATTTTGTATTTTTGCATTTTATTTCTGCTTTGCTCTTGATTTTAAGTCTAGGTTGAATATTTAAAGTTATTTTGTATTGAATCTTACTTTGGAGACATTGATCTAAACCTAGCTGTGATTATTATTGATTAGTTAATCAAAGCACAAATCAGTAGTGATGTGTTTTCCCAAGACCTTGCTTTCCAGGTTGGGCCATCCACAGCTCTTGTTTGGTTTACGACTGTTATTTCAGTAACCTAATGGGGAGAAAGTTTTTTTTTATTCATCAGAAGTCCCTTTTCTTACTGTATTCGATGATCCTTGAACTACAACCGGGACAACGATTAGCCTTATATGGGGCGGTCAACTATGGTGCGGAATCAGGAGATGAAATTTGATTGATGGACATGCAACCTGACTGATGGCCGTTCAAAGGATGTGTAAACAACTTGAATAGGCAAATTTGATGAGAGCCTGCAGTGCCTGAGGAGAATTGATAAGGACGTGTGTTTACCTGGCCTGTTTTGAGAAGATCTGAACAAGGTCACGAAAGACTGGAGTGGAGCAAGAAATCTGGCTTAAGAGGGACACTGCTTCCTGGATTCAGTGCTGCAGCCAGAGTGGGATAGTCAACCACTGGAGGCTGCTGGGGGAACGGCCAGGAACAGAGTGACTGACTGCAGTACCCATCCACTGTGAGGTTATTTGGAGACTTTGAGATGTATGAACCAAAGGGAATTTTACCAAATTAGGTTCCTGTCGTGGGACAGACTAATTTGCAGTTATCCATTTTGGGGAGTTGTTGTAAGCAGACCAGTTTGAGGTTAACATTTGTAAAATAATAAATATATATAATATATAACTATATATATGCCTGTAATATAGTATTATTAGAGTTGCCTTTCTTCCTTTTAAAAATAAAGTGTTTTCTCCTTTCAATAAAGTTATCTTTATTTTTATTTTTTTTTAAATCAATTATAATTGTTATATCACTATCGTTATCTTAATTATCATTATTCAATAATCATTCATTATTCAATAAAATTGTCTTAACACATTACTTGGCATTGTCATTCATTCCTGTTTTGTCTGGAGTACAGCTCCGAACCCAAGTGAGACTCCATAGGGATACCCTCATCCCCCTTACACTACTAACCAAGTGTCCCAGCAGTCTCTCTTTATAAGTGTTCTAAGTACTTAATTAAACAATGCCCTTCATCAGTGCATCTTATTATAATTAGCACACCATTTACATGCCATGGCAAAGCACATAACCCTATATAGCCCACAGAGTAAGCATGAGTCTCCGTTTGATAAGTTACCATTTTAGAGCAGCCTTTAGGGAGCTATCTAACAGAAAGCTAGATGTTTCTTGCACACAGAGGCAAGACAACATTGAGGGGGCGTCAGTGATGGCCTCTTCAGTGTTGGGAAATGTTTCAGTATCCGTTATTTCAGGTTGAGATCCAATTGAGGAATGCAAGGCCTTGTGACTTTTCTTTTAAAAAGTAGGATATCCTGAGAAATTGCAGACCTGTCTGAATTAGGACTGACGTGGTTCTAATCAGATCTGTGTCTTAACTTCATTTATCCACCTTTGTTCCAAACACTAACCTTACCTGACAAAAATCTATCAATCTTAGTTTTGAATAGCCACAGTGGCCTCAACAGCTTTTTGGGGGAGAATGTTCCAGATTTCCACCACTGTGTGAGAAGAAGGGCTTCCTGATATCACCCCTGAATGCAAAATGCTGCAGATGCTGGAAATCTGAATTATGAACAGAAAATACTCAGCAGGTCTGGCAGCATCTATGGAGAGAGAAATCAAGTTAATATTTCAGGTTGATGGCCTTTCTGAACCAGTTCTTGTGAAAGGTCATCAATCTAAAATGTTACCTGCTTCTCCCTCCACAGATGCTACCTGACCTGCTGAGTATTTCCAGCACTGCTTTATATCACTCCTAGTGGCCCAACTCTAATCTTAAGGTTATGGGCCCTTGTTCCAGAGTCCCCCACCAGAGGAAATAATTCCTCCCCATCTATCCTATCAGCTCCTTTAGTCATGATGAAAACAATTAGATCAACCCTTAATTTTTATTCCATACTCAAGAGAACACAACCTGTTCTCAATTTAACCCTTTTAGCACTGGTGTCACTCCAGTGAATCTGCACTGCACTCTCTCCTTCCTGAGGAGTTTAAATGGAGTTTAATAGTAGGAGGACTTCCAACCCTTGGAGCTCCTGCCCCGTTGGAATAAAGATGAACATTGTTTTAGCTTCTATTTACTCCTTGCACTTGTCCACTCGTTTTAGCGATTTCTGTACACAGGTGCTCAAACCCCCCAGTTCCTCCACAGTTCCCAGTTTCTCGCCTTTAGTAAATAATCTGATTTAAATTTTTCAGGTCCAAAGTGGAAGACCTCGCACCCACCCCACACTGAACTCCATCTGCCACAGATTTTCCCCACTTCCTTAATCGATCAAAGTCCCTTCACAACTTCTGCTCCCATTTACTCTATTACTGTTTCACCACGGGAGAGATTCTCTTGGTGAATATATAGAGCAAATCTAAACCACGCATCCCTTTTTGGCCAAAATGTTGTAACTGGGGAAGTTACAAAGGTCACAAAGTGAAGCTTCACTCAACATCCAGGCCAAGCAGCTGCTGTACCTGGAAACAGGCTCCAGGGTGTGCATGCCTGCCCTTAGAAATTCAATCAATCCAACATGAATAATTTACAAGACACTGGACTCCCCAACAAAATGTTTCCATAACCCAGCAACTCGCCTCCAAAAGCTTGCATCTATATAGTAAACCCAGGAGAGATCGGAGAACCAGAGGGGTTTAGGGAGGGAACTCCAGAGCTTAGGACCAAGAAAACTGAAGACACAGACAACAGTTGTGAGATGGAGGAAGTGGAGGATGGACAAGAGCCTGAATTGAAGGAATGCACAGCTCTCGAAGGGTTGTTGGGGCTGGAGGAGAACATGGAGATAGGGAGGAGCGAGGCCAATAAGGGGTTGGAACATATGATGAGAATTTTAAATTTGGGGTGCTGCTGGACCCATGAGACGATTTAAGTCAGTGAGCACTGGGGTGATGGATGAATGAGACTTGATGTGAATTCAGATATGGGCATAGCTTTAGATGAGCTTAAGTTTACAGGGGGCTAAAACTGGGAGGCCAGCCAGAGGAGAACAGGAATAATCAAGGTTGGAGTAAACAAGTCTTCAGCAAAGGGATGAGGAAATCATAACTGAGTTGGAGTTAAGTCTCATCTCTCACCTTCATGACATTGAACAGCACCTCTTGTCCGAGACTGTCTTGTCCTTTAAAGAATTCATGCTCTGGGTACGTGCGAGCAATGTCCCTCCGGATCAACTTCTCACAGGGAGAGGTCATCTTTAGCAATTCTGAATACTGATTTTTCACCGGCATGTCAGTCGCATTGCATAGTAACTGCCAGACAATCCCCCGGAAATGATGCGGAATTCCTTTCCGAATAAGCTCCTGAAAAGAAGAGACATTGCTTTCATTTCTTCCCCCTCTTATCCAATTTCCCTTCTACCACCTGAAAAGACACTGGGCTAATGGTTCCTGTGCAGCGAAAGCCCTGCAGCCCTTTGCCCAAGTAACTACTCTCCACAGAAGCCCAAACAGTGAGCAAATCAACCACATTGCGCACAGTCAAGTGCTGTCTTTGATGTTAACTCCAGCAGAGGTTACAGGACAGCTTTAAGGAGAAGATCTGACCATTTTCCCCTCCTTGGCTTAGAGCCACTGAGGACAGCTACAGCATCAGTATCCAGAGAAAGAGTCATTGCTTTTGGCTTCAGTATGCCAACCCAGAACCCTTCCATTCTGTAATTACCCATTAAGACAAAAAGAAAGGCCTACAGAGAATGACATATTGTTTATCAGATATGAACACAATGTTCAAATCACAACCAACCATGCAGTCAGCAAAATCCTTCAGAGCTGACCAGGGGGTGGGAGAATAGCATGTGCTCACTAACCTCTCCAGCTTTTCCCTCCTGCAGAGTGCTCAGCACCTTATTAACCTGGCAAGATCGGCTCTACACTTTCTAGATTTGACCTTCAGCCAGAAATAAAATGAAGTGACTGTTTTGAACTGAAGCTCGTTAAGTCTTTCTATTATAGGCCTGGTGGGGGAACTTTGGAGCATGCGCATCCACAGGTAACAGTCAGGTTAGTAACTTGCTCAAGAATCTTTCACTGCAGTCCTGAGTCAAGCCAGAGGACTGTACCCCAATGACAACATCATCTTTCCCTTGTGCATGATACCTGAGCTCTGGCTGCCACTTCCTTAAAGCAGGGGTCACCAAAGATTGATAACTCCAGAGTTAGTAAGAATTGAACCTGTATCCCTCACTGTTGCACAGTCTGCTGGTTCTCAAACTCACTGTAACACTTTACTCCAAACCCTTCCCATCCCCGACTCACCCCACCACTCTCTTGGGTGCATTAGGAATAAAAGTTATTTCATCTCAAATCTATCCCCTCTCCCACACACCATAATACTGTTGTTAGGGCAAGGGAGAGTGGGGAAATTAAACCCCTTTATTTTTCTGGCCATATGTCCATAAGCAGAGGTGTTTTAATTTTTGAAATAGGCTTTGGCGTGTTTCCCCAGACTTCTGTTTGCAAAGTTAATTTAAAAGTGACTTGCAGCAAACTCTCTTTAGGGTTAAATCAGAAGTATCGTTTATTCATGCATTCAAACACAGGGGAGATTGTCGCAACTGCATACACAAAAGGAGATAGGAAAAAGAGTTTTACAATTAGGATTAACTTAAAACAAAAAAAAACAAAGATAAGGATATTAATTCACATGAATGTCAAGGGTCCAGAATGTCAGAATCCACTGAGGGTTCCTTCACCTTAGGAGTTAAAGTTCAGGTGGGTTTAGCTAGCTGAAAGCAGGAGTTGCAGAATTCCTTTAAAGTTGGTGCTGACACAGCAAGATGGGGTTGGTATCCAGAGACTTGGTCCACTCTACAGGCAATGGCAGGAATCTTCCAGAGAACAAGGCTTTGAGGAGGTTTAGACTTGAGACAGGCTTTGTCATCAGCCTGGAGTCCTGCTTTGATGTTGACAGGCAGGAAGTTAAGAGCAGACTGCCCTTGGAGTTCAGGAATGTAACATTAAAACTTTCCAAAGGCTAAAGAAGTTTAGGTCATGTGATGTTGCCCATTGATGAGTCATTTTCAGGGTAACAATCAGTTTCTATGCCTCTGGTCAAAATCTATCATTCACCTTGGGAGATAGATGGTGGTTATTAGCACCTCCACACAAAAAGCAAGTTTTCTTGTTATAAGTCCAGGCTGGGCAGACAGAACGTATGCTGCTGCCTTATTTCACTGATTGTAATGGGTTCACACAATGAGGATGAGGGTTGAGCTTTGTCCTCTAATTGCTGCTGGAAGCTTCCAGAACTGTAGCCACTGTACAAATCATGTAACATGCAGCAGCCATGTTTTTGGTCCAGCAAAGTCCATTATTAAATATGCAGAAAGTACAATTTGATTCAGTTTATGATCTCTTTCATGTCTTATGGACATGACACTGTCTTTATCAAAGATCTCTGCATTGTCATTCAGTGACTAACCCTGTTAGATGTGTAATGTGTGTCAGTGTTGGGGCAGGTGATTAAGAGCCGTGAACTGACATAATATGTTTTAGCAAACAGATCTCTGCACAAGGTGCTAAAGCTTTAAGTCATGTACTCATCAGGACAAACACAAGGATGTCAAATTTCAAATGATCACGAGGAGAAAAGGATGCTGATTGGTTGGTAAACTGAGAACATTTAAACAGCAGGTTAAGGAAGCCATTTTATGCTGTTACTATGTCACAGCTACATATTTTCCATGAACAGAATACTGCTGTCAGTCCAAAAAGACATTCTGCCTACCATGCAATTGAGCAACATCATGTCAGAATTTCAGTTCTAGTGCGACACAGGCCTTCCATCCCAGCGATTGGCTGACTGAATCATACAGCACTTCAGTTGTTCATAGTAGCCAGTGCACAGGCCGTAATGTTGAACTTGCAACATGGCTCATTTACACTTGCTAGAACCAACACATATTTCATAAGCAGGGACCCATTGTCTGCAAACAAAGCAAATACGTTCAAGCATTGTGCCATTTTTGAATTACCCAGGAGCTTTGGGAGCCTATAGTTCCCTGTTGCTTTCTCCACAGCAATACCTTGGCCAATCAGAGTTGACTTCCCAACCAATCAGCACCCTCTTCTCCTGTAGTTTACAATGTTGCGATCATTTGAAATTTGGCATTCTTGTGTTTGTCCTGATGAATATAAGGTGAAAAGCTTCTGCTTTCTTTTCAGCAATACTGAAGCTCTGTATTACCAAGCAACTTCTAGCTACTGTTGTACAGCAGCATGCATACACGCAGAAGACTATAGTGTGGTAATGCTGACAGACCCTGGAATTTCAGCCTCATGCAAGAACGTTAAAAGGATCCCCTCCACTGAACGTCATCCCAAGTGGTTAACAAATTCAGAATTTTTCTGAGGAATGCACAAATGAAAGGGTAAAGTAAAGTAAACTATTATGTTTTGGACAACAGCTGTAGGATTCTTGGATATTTGATTTTGAAAGGGATTTTCTCTCCCTCTCTCGCTATATCCCCAAAGCAAGCAATCCACTCTTCATATTCCCCACTCCTTGCCCAGCCCCGATGCCACTCAAGACAGGCTCCAGGAGGCAAGTGACAACAGATAGTTTCCATTCTCAGTGCGTAAAGCCAGATGCTGCCTCCCGTAATACCACAGGATATAAAACACAGACAAACACCCGGATACAAACAGCTGCATTTCTGAGCAAAAAACTCACCAGAGCTAGATTCCCACCCAATGCAATTGCTGGACTTCCAATTCCCAATCAGCACTGACATCGAGAGGCTCGACATCAGGAACCAGGCATGTTACATGTTACAGGCAGTTTCAACTGTCTGACTAGAGGAATGCTCAGAGATTCTTCCACCCTAATGGGAACCCAAACCTTCTGTCTTGTGTGTGCACATTAACAGCAAATGGGTTGTTCAAGGAGCAGTGGGGCTGAGTAGGGATCAAAATGGAGATCAACCGGGGGATGCAGAAGGCATGGTTGAGGTGTTTACCAAGAAAGAGGACCTTGCCAAAGCTAGTTTAACTAGGACAGGTCTTGTGGTGCAGTGGGTAGTGTCCCTACCTTTGGGCCCGAAGCTCCAGGTTCAAGTCTCACTCCGGACTTGATGGCCACAGAAGGCATGTTCATAACATAGCCAGACTATCAGCTTGTAAATCCTTCCAATAAACCTGATGGCAGGTGGTAAGAGTGGAAGTGTTTCCTGGTTGGCCAGACTGCAGGAGGCAACAGTAAACCACTGCAGTACTTTGCCAAGCCCAATCATGGACCAATCCAATGGGAGTCCATTGTCATCAACACCCTCTTAGAGCATGGCACCCGAAACAGTAGGGGGTTGCCAGGATATTGGGTGAGATGAAACAAAGGGGAAGCATCAAAGTGGCTGGCAGCACTCATTGAATAAGTCACCTCACCCAAATAGGATGCATCATAGGTTCCAGAGGAAGGCCAGGGTAGAAACTGCAGAGGCGCTGGCCAGAATTTTTGAATCTTCCTTAGAATATGGTGCCAGAGGACAGCAGGACTTGTTCAAAAAGGTGAAGGAGGAGAAACCTGACAATTACAGGTCAGTCACTTTAATATCAGTGGCTGGAGAAGATTTTTTAGAAACAATAATCCAGGAGAAAATTAACAGCCATTTGGATAAGCATGGATTAATAAAGAGGAGCCAGGACAGATTTATTAAGGATAAATTAAGTTTGACTAGCTTGATTTAAGTTTTTAATGAGGTAACAGAGTGGATGATGAGACTCTAGCTCACGGTTTAAATATGAACTTCCAAAAGGCAATTTATTAAATGTCACAAATTAGGCTCGTTAGCAAATTAAATCCATGGGATAAAAGCGACAGCAGCAGCAGCATGGACACAAAATTAGCTGTGGGAGAAAACAGTGGTAGTGAATCAGATTGGAGGGTAAGTGTATAATGTTCAGTATGAAGGCCGTTGCTGTTTCTAATATACCTCAATGACATGTACTTGGGGGTACAAGGCCTAATTTCAAAATTTGTAGTTGACATAAAACCTGGAAGTGTAGTGAACAGCAACAAAAGACAATAATAAACTTCAAGATGACACAGACAGGCTGATGGAACAGGCAAACCCATGGCGGATGAAAGTCAATATAGAAAAGTGAGAAGTGGTAAGTCTTGGTGGGAAGAATGAGGAGAAACATTCAATCCTAAATGAAGTCTAAGAGGGGGCACACCTGGCCAGGGTGAGGGTGGTGGTGTTTGGAGGGGGGGTGGTGTTTGTGGACAAAACTTTAAGGGCAGCAGGACAGGTTAACTAAGCAATTAATAAGGCACATGGGATCCTGAGTTTTGGAAATAGAAGCATACAGTACAAAAGCCAGGAAGTTACCACCTAGAAGGACAAGGGCAGCAGGTAGATGGGAACACCACCACCTGCAAGTTCCCCTCCAAGCCACACATCATTCTTACTTGGAAATATATCGCTGTTCCTTCATTGTCACTGGGTCAAAATCCTGGAACTCCCTCCCCAAGAGCACTGTGGGTGTAACTACACCACATGGACTGCAGCGGTTCAAGGCTGCAGCTCACCAGCACCTTCTCAAGGGCAATTAGGGATGGGCAATAAATGGTGGCTTAGCCAATGACAGCCACATCCCATAAAAAAAAGTTATGCTAAACCTTCAACACAAGTTCACCAGTCCAATTCTGAACACCACACTTTGGGAAGGCTTTGGAGAGGGTATAAAGGAGATTAACTAGATTGGATCCAGGGATAAGGGATTACAATTAAATGGTTAGGCTGGAGAAGCTGCATTTTAATTTATTCTTTAATGGGATGTGGGTGTCACTGGCAAGGCCAGTATTTGTTACCCATCCCTGATTGCCCTTGAACTGATTGGCTTGCTAGGCCATTTAGAAGACATTTAAGAGTCAAGTCTGGAGTCACATGTATGGCAGACCAGGTAAGGACAGGTTTCCTCCCCTAAGGGGCATGAGTGAATAAGACGGTTCCAGTTTCATGGTCATCATTACTGAGACTAGCTTTATATTCCAGACTTTATTAATTGAATTTAAATTCCACTGGTGGTGGGATTCAAACCATTGCCCCCCAGAGGATTAGCTTTAGCCTCTGGATTAGTAGCATTACCTCTATGCCACCATCTCCCCATAACTTGGAGTTGTTCTCCTTAGAGCAGAGAAAGGCAAGAGGAGATTAACTGGTCAAAATCATAAAGGCCTTAGATTGTTTATCTTGATTTGCTGTCTCTCCAATGGCCGACGGGAATAATCAGGGACACGGATTTGAGGTGAATAGCAAAAGACCAGGACCAACTTAAGGACATATATTTTTACACAAGTGGCTAGGGTTTGGAATGCTCTGCCTGACAGCGGTGGACAAAGCAGCCTTCAAAAAAGAATTGGGTAAATGCTCAGAGAAAAAAGGGGTGTGGTGGAGTGGCACAAACTGCATTGGTCCTTCAAACAGCCAGGGCAGGTTTGATGGGCCGAAGGTCTCCTTCTGTTCTGTTGTACTCTATGAACAGTCTTTCAACTCTATAATCATTTAATGCAATGATATGGAATATAATGAAATTTGTAATTTCTTCAAATTTCCCAAGTTGATCAACTGAAACCAGGTTGGAAGGGAGGGTGCTGAGCAGGGGTTCAGCCCCACTGCAAAGTCACAGGGAACTTTATGGTTTATGGGGTCTGATAGGCTGAAGGAAAAAAATGAACGTTGGAAAGCCACGATGAGAAACTGAAAACATCTGGAATGTAAAGCAAGCCAGTTAGCTCCTGAATGAGGATGAGGTAACATTTTGCTCCACCAAACTTTAAACTACTTCTCCCTTCCTTTAGCTGGCTGATATATTGGCCCAGCATTTTCTGCTCTCATAAAACTGCCAGGCCCTTGGGCAGATTGATACCAGCAAGATTTGGAGGCTGATTATCTGCTTTACCATCTTGGAATCGGTAATATTACATGGTGGTTCTGGCAGCAGGCTGGTGAACAGGAATTGCCACAGGCCTTTCATCAATAATATTGGCAAGGTAACAAGTCACAGCCCCGTGTCACTCACCCGCAGCAGTTTCTCTTTCTTTTTGCGCACTTCCTCCCATTCATTGATCAGCCGGCCCCACAGAATCCACGTGTCTTCCTCCAAGTGGCTCAAGTTGCTCGAAGCTGAGGAGCTGGAGACCAGCGAGCCGCTGCTGTTCCGTCGCGACCCGTTCACTGACCGTAATGACTTACTGTCAGCCTCCAGCAACCTAACAAAAGTCGAGAGAGACAATTCCAGTGGGGGTTTCTGGACTCGTAATGGGATATTACCGTTTTGTAAAATGCAGACCACGTCTCAGTAATTCCCCTCACAGTAGAAACTGGTGCAGCAGTCACAACAGTCAGTCCTTCAATGAGAATTTTGTGTCGCATTAATGACAGGAATCGGCAGTCAGCGTAAAAGTTTAAGGAAAGCACAATAGTGAATGCCAGTAATAGAGAACAACCTGCGGCTCCTATCTCACCTGCTTGCCCACTCAAACATACCCCAAACAAAATCCTCTGACGACTTGCGCAGCTTCAGCCGAACCCAGTATCAGCTATTTCATGGCTCACCATAGAGGCGAGGCTTATGGGTGCTCCCAATAATGTTTGGGTCTATATTATCTGGCTTAGGAATATGTCAATGCACTGGCTCACGTATAATACATCAAAAATGAAACCGCCCAGGTACAGTATGTTTTACACTGAAGTAGTACTGGATTTCTATCACCAGAGGGCCCCTGTCAGCTAAAACGCAAGAGTGGTCAAAAGATGGGCACTGCAGCATTTTAATTCCAGGGAGGGGCAGGATTAGGGGAACACTGCACACACTAGATGGACTGTCCTAAATAATACCTCCCAAGGTCTGCTGCCTCAACATCTACCCAAATCTTCCTCGGGTTTTCTTGCAGTATCAGCCTCCCTGGGACGTTCGCTCCATGCTTTTACCAACCTCTGCATAAAATTTATCAAGGTGTGTGCACAGCGCTCTCCATGTTTGAAGCAATGCAAAACAATGATGCACCCAGGGTCAGGTTTTCAATTCCTTCCCCAATAGCAATGCATTTTGGAAGGAAAAATTAGGAAACGTAATATAAACTAAAGGATAGTTTTAAAGGGAGAAACGGACTGCGCAGGGGGAAATCACATACGCAACTGTTCACGCACGATGAGTTAGTGAGGCTGTTAAAGATCTTATCAATAGAGCAAAACAAGTTGGATAAACTGTTATAAATCACTGAATCATCCCGAGCTGGAGGATGGAGTTTAAATTCTGGGCACCGTGCTTTAAGGAACTTTGTCAAGGCTTTAAAGAGGGAACAGAGCAGGTTTACTGGAAAGGTACCAGGGGATGAGGAACTTCAGATACTGCATGTCGAAAGACTAGAGCTGAAGTTATTCGCTTTAGAGCAGAGGTGGTGAGTGGAAGACTTAGACATTCAAAGTTACTAAGGGGTTTATTAGAGCAGGCGGCTGCCACAAACAGGTGGGTCAGCAACCAGAGGGCACAGATTTCAGAAAATTAGCTGAAGAATTAGAGGAGCAAAGAGGATTTTTTTTTTTTAAATGTCACGAGTTATGATGATCTGGAACGCACTGCCTGGAAGGATGGTGGAAGCAAATTCAACAGGAACCTTCAAACAGAATTGGTAAATGATTGCAAAGGGAAGATTGGCAGCACTGTGGAGAAGCAGCAGGGGAGTGCAGCTAATTGGACAGCTCTTTCAAAGAGCCAGCAATGTAGGCACAATGAGCTAAATGGCCTCCATCTATGCTATATGATTCTATCATCGCCACACTGCACAGATTTCCCAATCTATCCCACATAAATCGAGGCTACCAAAACATCTGGTGCTTAAATTGATGATAAAGCTCATGGCCAGGTCCTCCTCCTGACCTTCTGACTTACAGCAGGTACTCTAGATTCCTTCCCAGCAATGTCTCCCATCTTTATTCACAAAGCTTTGTTTTTGTTTTCTTCAAACTCAATAACCCAATCTAACCACCCACGATGAAGTCAATATCCTGTACTGGCCACTCGCTATACAACTGTGAAACAATAAACAAGGTGTACAATGGTCAGATGGTACTTAGCAACATGTCTCAGTTCATGACATAAGAATGATTATGAGGTAAACTCTCCTTTGAGGTATAAGGCGGGATAATGTGAACTTGTCCACTTTGGCATGAAGGATAATAAAAGCAGCATATTATTTAAATGGAGAGAGATTGCAGAACTCTGCAACGCAGAGGGGATCTGGGTGTCCTGCTACATGAATCACAAGAAGTTATCACGCAGGTACAGCAAGTGATTAAGAAGGCAAATGGAATGTTGTTTATTGCAAGGGGAATAGAATATAAAAGTGTGGATTATTTTGCTAGAGGTGTACAGGGCATTCATGTGACCATATCTAGAGTACTGTGGACAGTTTTGGTTTACTTATTTAAGGACATAAATGCATTAGACGCATCTTAGAGAAGGCTCACTCGACTGAGTGGGATGGGGGAGGCTATCTGATGAGGAATAGTTGGACAGGCTGGATGTATCCATTGGAGTTCAGAACAACAAGAGGTGATCTTATTGAAACACCAGGTTCTGAGAGGACTTGACAGAGTGGATGCTGAAAGGATGTTTTTTCCCTTGTGAGAGAGACTAGAAGTCGGGGACACAGTTTAAAAATAAGGAGTCGCCCTTATAAGACGGAGGTGAGAAGAATTTTTTTTTCTTTCAAGGGGTCATGAGGCTTCAGAACTCTTCCCCAGAGAGCAGCGGAGGCACAGTCATTGAATACTTTTAAGGCAGAAGTAGATTGACTCCCTTGCTAGTCAGTAACTAAGGCTATCGGGAGGTAGGTGTAGTGTAGAGTTGAGGCCACAATCAGATCAGCCATGATCTTGTTGAATGGCAGAGCAGGCTTGAGGGGTCGAATGGCCTACTCCTGCTCCTAATCCGTGTGCTCATATGTTCCTGTTGCACAACAGTGTACAGTGCATCTCCAAGACACACACTGTACCGAGCTCTGGAGGATTCTTTTCCTGACTGTCTTATGGAAAATAATTTAATTTAGGATAATAGCAGACTTTCACACTAAGAATTGCAAAACAAAATGCCAAAATAAAGTCCTTGACATTTTATGACTGCAAAGCAACATTAAATGTTGCAAATTGTACTTCACCGCTAGAAAATAATCAGCGAACAGAATCACGCTACAAATCACAGAATGGAGACAGCGGATGCCTTTACTGCAGGTTACCCTCACTGGTATAATAAACTTCGAAGGAAATGCACCAAAAATTATGAACAGGAAAGATACTGCAATCATAGCTCGCATATCATTCTGATAAAGAAAATCTTTCAGCACACAAGCTAATAGGGCTACCACAGGGGATAGCAAAACACCTACCGTGGCAAAGAAACAATCCTCAGATTCACTGGAGTGACCAAACTGCCCTTTTATTCCATGCTTTTTAATCAAGAACAGGTTTAGAAGAAATAAAGATTCAAGCCACAGACTTGAACCAAATAGTGAGCCCAGCTAAGTCCTAATTCAGAAAACACAGCTCTGTTTAAACTGCAGCATTGGAAGGTCCCATGCTACAATGTCACCCACCTTGTGTTCTCCTACAAACAACCCTCACCTGTTTTGCTCCTCCAACTTCGCCAGTAGTTCCAGCTCATCTGGACTGAGGTTATCAGAGGAGGAAGAATCAGGACTGACTGCAGGGCTCGCCATGGGGACAAGGCTTTGCAGTGTTAGGGTCTTCATCCATCAGAAGGTAAAGCACTGTTTGCCAGCAAAATTTATATTATCTAGGAGAGATGGAGAATAGAGAGCTTAACATTGACAACCATCAAATTAATCTCTAGTATATACTAGTTTACACCAAAGTAAAAGAGATGCACTCCACACCAAAATTAGTCAAGTTAACAGATTTCTTTCCTCAACTAGACCAGGCAAGTAAATAAAGAAGACCTACATTTATATAATGCCTTGCACAACCTCAGGACAATCAAGTGTTTTACATCCATTGAAACTATTTGTGAACTGTAGTCAATGTTATAACGCAGGGAAGGCAGCAGCCAATTTGTACATGGCAAGGTCTCTCAAACAGCAGTTAATGGCCAGGTCATCGGCTTTGCCTCGGATGCGGTATAAATATTGGCTCCTGATACCTGTTCTTCTTTGAATACTGCCATGGGTTCTTTTACATCCATCTGAGAGGGCAGAGCCTCAGTTTAACATCTCATCTGAAAGACAGCACCTCTGCCTGTGCAGCACTCCCTCAGTACTGCCCCAAAGGGTCATCCTGGATTATATGCTCAAGTCCTAGAGTGGGGTTTAAAAGCACAGCTTTCTGACTCACTCACACAGGCAGGAGTGTGATTACGGAGCATTGGCCACCATTTAAAGCCGGCAACTTCTGCCTCATTTTCCCTTATCCATGACTGCAAAAGAGTCCCCTGAATTGGTGCAGTTACTATTACTGCTGGGTGCCAGCACACGTGGATTTGAAAATAGCCATGTGGGGGTGAACTATTTTGAAGTCTTTCATAACAAGTGCAAAGTGAACCAATTTTAAATATTAATGCACTGAAGCTTGCAGCTTTCATCGAATAAAGTGTTGAACATTTTTCAGTACTTTCATTGCACAAGTAGTACAGCCATTGCCTTCAGGCATTCTTGCAATATTGATGTGGCCTAGTCTATTTGTATCAACAAGGCGCACACTACCCATTCCATTGCTGGTTAAGTGATGTATTTTTGTTACTTCCAGTCCAAGTTTTTTTTGCCCAGATTACACTTGGTCCTTTTTCCAGCCCTGACTCCATTTGCTGGAAGGCTACACCCAGGAAAAAGGTCAGCCAGCTGACAACAGAATTACAGCAAGTTTAGCAAATGGGCCTAAACCGTTACACCGCGAATTGCATGTTGAGCTGGCACAAGGCAAGAGTGCAATGTATTGTGCCGCTATGGCAAAAGATAGACTTATACCAAGAGCCAGAGCCACACAGCCAGAGTTCCTGGCCACAGAAACACCATCAAAGGGACCATGCAATAATTGTTCCAAAACATGGAACCTGATTAGAGAAGCCATTCCTATATAAGGCAGTATCTGTGGATGGTAGAGACTAAAATTGGATTGTTTTTTAATGACTTGAGAACAGGAACTGTGTACAAGCAAAGGGATTTTGGCGTTCATGAATACAAGTCACTAAAACTACAGCATGAGAACAAAAAGCAATCAAAATGGCCAATGGAGTATTGGCCTCTTTCTCGAGAGGGTTGTAATATAAAGTGGTGGATTGAGTTGTGATTGAAGTCCCATTGGGAATCCGCATTCTGTTAGCAACATACTTCAGGAAGGGGCGTAGCACAGATTCAGTACAATGGCATAGGGACTTAATGGGTTAAATTAAGAGAACAGGTTGTATGACCTTGGGGCAATCTAACCGAGACATTTCAAATGATAAAAACATTCGATAGGGCAGAATGGTGAAATTATTTCCTCTGGTGAGGGAGTCCAGAACAAGGAGGAACAACATTAAAATTATAGCAGCAGGAGTGAAATCAGGAAGCACTTCCTTCCCCCATAAATGTCGGTGGAAATCTGGAACCCTCTCCCCAAAAGGCTGGGGATTCTGGGGCTCAAACGAAATTTTGAAGACAGCAATCGTTAGAGGTGTATTAGGTCAGTCAGAGTATCAGGGGCAGGTACATGGAGATTAAGTACAGAGCAGGCGTGATCTAACTTAACAGTGGAATAGGCTCGCAGGGGGGGCGGGGGGGAAAGAAGGGTGAATGACTGACATTGGTTCTTTAATCCGCATCCTGGTAGCTGCATCAATCACTTTGAACCAATACTTTGACCAGTGGAGCTGTGATTCAGGAGCAGAGAGAAAGGAAGAGCAGGTGCTAAAAAAACGCCCATTCATTTGGAGTATTTAAAAGAGGGGGCATTCAGGCAAAGTAGGCGATTGGGAATAGAGCCTTTGACGGTTAACTGCACCTTTCCAAGAAAGTCATGCCGTAGAAAACATACCTTAATTTATTTCTGACGGGGTTTAAAGCTCATCATGTAGGAAGAAAAGAAGTTGCCAGCAGATCTGAAGACTGCAAGCTGCTCCCAAGGCAGGTCCTTCACACAAATTAAACATCCACTCTCCATTTTTGTACAAGTCAGGTCAGGAGGCAATAGTCTGTACACTGAAAGCATGGCTGCATGGGTGATTGCACTGGTCACAGGTACATGCTGCATCACAAAGCCTGGACAATCCACATGACAGAGGTCAGTGTAAGATGCAAGGCTGGGTTTAGCACCCCCTGCCTTTTCTGGTGTATTTGGTTCGTCCCCACGTTAAGTGGAATGTTCTTTGGTGGCACATCATATTAATCTTAGCGTGAAGACTAGAACTAGAAGAATAGCCCTTTGGTCTGTTCTGAAAGAATGTGATGCACTATGCACAGAGAGGAATAACTAGGGAGCGGGTTGCAGGTCAAAACCAGCTGCAGGATTCAGTGCCATGAAAAGACAGCACTATCCAGGACCAGCAGAACTCTCAAAGTGCTTTGCAGCCAATGAAGTGTTTTAAAGTGCGGTCACTGTTATGATGCAGGAAACACAGCAGCTAATTTGCAGACAGCAACGGGATAATCACCAGGTAAACTGTTCCTGTGATGTCGCCTGAAGGATAATTAATAGTTAGGGAAGGACTTCCCTTGTCATCTTCAAATTAGCCCCATGGGATCATTGGCTCAAACCTGGTCCAACTCCCTCGCCGGCAGGGATAGGGAGAGTGGTGTACACACCCCTCCCAAGCAGCGGTTGGACAGGATTGTATACACACCCACATCCCCCACCAGCAAGTTTTAGGCAGGGGAAACAATCTGCTGCGCTTGTGCTACACACATATGCAACATGTTTGACTACCTGATTACCTAACTGCAGAGTATGGTGGGAAGAAATTGCACAGGTAGTTAGGGCAAATAATTATCCAGTTATTTAAAAGAAAACAACATTTGATTGTTGCTAATCACTTTGCGCCATGTTTATTCAGAGCCCTCGATGAAGCTAGTCCTATCAGTATCCATGCTATTTTGGTCTCATCCATTTACAGCACAATATTTTTGAGCCGGTTGGCTCACTTATATATGCTGCAAGCTACATATTCACACAAAAGGCCTTGTCCTTTGCAAACAGAACGAGCATGGTCACGTATTGCGCCTTTTTAACCTAAAGGAAAGCTTGAGGGACAGCCATTCCCTTGTTCATTCCCCATGGCAATGCCTTGACCAGTGTCGACCTGCCTGGTTTGAATTTAAACAAAAGCTTAGCAGTTAACTGATCTCTGGTGCATTCTCCATAACAATGCCTCCCTCACTCAGTCCTCTTGCTAAACAATCAGCACTCTCTTCTCATGTCCCATTACGTTGTTGTTCCTGTGAGATTTGGTATTCTAGCAAACCTGTCCTGATGAGTGCAGGACGAAAAGCTTCAACAGCACATCTTTTTTCAGCAATACTCAAGGTCTGTACTGCCAAGCGACTAGATATACTCTCAGCGAAAGAGAAATAAAGTATCAGCAACAGCGGGGGCAGGGTGTTGTAGGACATCCCGCAGTGTGTGTCAGTAAAGATTCCTGTCAGCTTGAAGCTAAGTCACTGGAAGTGTGAGGGCAATGGGGCACCTGGGATCTCAGGGAACAAGCAGACTAATAGGCTATTTCCTTAAACAGTGAGATTTAAAGATTAGGTAACAGGGGAACAGAAAAGAGACTGAATGAGAATCAAATTAGGAAAAGGAATGAAAAATGAAAGTCAAAGGTGAAATGAAAGACTGATGCATAGAGGGTGTAAAATGGACCAAAAGGGAAAAATAAATTTCAGAATGACTTCAGCATTTTCAAAAGGTGTTTGATAAAATGCTACATATTGGACTTCTGGCAAAATTGAAGCTCAGGTGATAAAGTTGACAATAGCAGCATGGATACAATAGATACACCTGGTCGCAGCCAGACAAGTCCATCCGTTCCAGGGTAGGCTTCCTGTTTGTGTCCCGTGCATTCGCAGTCAGATCCACCGATGTCAAGCCGGTGTTCTTCTCTGACCACTGCCTCCTACTGGCTGAGGGCCACTTAGAGGAAGACCTGAGGGTGGGCAGGGGGGCCATGGAAGCTACACTTGCAACTGCTGACCCCAGAGAACATTGAGGAACTCAAGAGAGATTACAAAGGTTGGAGAACCGTGAAACCCCTCTTTGAGTCCCTGACACACTGGTGGGAAGCGATCAAGGGAAACATCAAGAGGTTGTTCATCCTCAAAGGCACCCAGAAAGCTATAATGGAACAGAGGGAAATGTCCCGACTTCAGAAAAACATGCAGAATCTGCTCCGGCTGCAGTCGATGGGGGTCGATGTCAAGGAGGAACTCCAAGAGGTGAAGAGCCAGCAAGCCTCGCTCTTTGCCTCGGAGGCCTCCAAGATCATCTTCCGTTTCCAGAGTCCGCTCCGTGGAGCAGGATGAGGCGTGCTCACGTGTCTTCTTCCAAAAGGTACACAGAGAGAGCTCTGTGATCAGTAGCCTGAAGGAAGAAGACAGCTCAGTAAAGTCATCGCAGTCTGACATTTTGAGGATCAGCAAATCCTTTTATGCCGGATTGTATGACGTGAAGCCCACAGACAGCACAGCCTCCCAGTCCTTCCTTTCCTCTATCATGGAGGTTTTAGATGACAGAACAAAGGAGAGCCCGGACAAACCACTAACTGCTGACGAACTGACTAAGGCCCTTGAGTTCTTCAAGAAGAGTAAAACTCCCGGAAGCGACGGCTTGCCGTTGGAGTTGTATTCGGCTCTGTGGGACTGGATCAGCTCAGGCCTGCTAGAAGTGTATGAGAGTATGCTCCTGGCTGGCAGCATGTCAGAATCCATGAGGAAAGGCATCATCACCCTCATCTACAAGCAAAAGGGGCCAAGGCAGATGCAGGGATATAGATAAAGAGCAGGTGAGTGGGCCTCACTGGATTGATTGCCTCTTTGAAAAGGCCAGCTTAGAATTAATGTGCTGAATGAACTCACCCTGTGCTCTACTGGACTTTGTTACATGCAGGAATGCGACTCAACAATTTAAATTGCTGCCTTTCAGGTCTGGGGTGTGAATTGCATTAACAATCATCAGGTCGTTAAAAGGGTACTTACACTCTGAGCCCTAACTTTTGGCGGTGAGTTTAGTGGGCAACCAACATGCCAATTTAGCAAGTTCTTAAAGATAACAGGGGGGCCAAGGGCAAGATGCCGTTTGCAGGAGGCAAAATGGCACAGCAGCTTAAATCTGTTAGTAAATTATAGAGATTGAACTCAAGACTTCTCTCTTCACCCCCTCAACCGAATTGCACAATAATAATGGTGTGGACAGGAACTCGCTGATATTTTTCCAGCCAAATTTGGAAAATTGTTTCCATTCTTTAGCTGTCAAGTTTACTCGAAAGGAAGTTTCCAACAATATAGCAGTGACTACACTTTGCAAGTACTTCATTGGCTGTAAAGCACTTTGAGGCATCCAGTGGTTGTGAAAAGGACTATATATAAATGCATGTTTTTCTTCTTCTTTTAAGCTGATGTTGTGCCTGACCGATAAATACAGGAAAGACCAACAGCCCCTCATCCTGCAAAAATGGAGCTCATTCACAAACTGAGTTAAAATAAAGTTGCTGTGTGACTTTCTGACCTGTGCCTACTTTGAAGATTAGCTGCACAGTGAAGCTCCTTTGGTCACAATGACCTATTCTGCAAAGTCTGAAAATGACACCTGTCAGGCCATCGTACTGCACTCCATCAGCAAGGGTTAGAAAGGCAGCAGTCAGTAAGGCCGCAAGTTCCATAACTCGAGTCCTGGGCTCCCTCATTGTACGCATTGTTAAGGGAAGGGATTTTTACAAGATCCTTCATTCAATACTCAGTACAGTATACCCAGGATGAAATATACGCATCTCAAAACCATATTAAGGAATAATGGGGAAAATAACAAGGCATTAGCTCCACATGGAAAAACAATGCCCCTTCCAGACCAGCGCTGCTAGCTTTACCTATCAGGATGCTCAGCCTTTGCTCGGAGGCCCACATCTTTGTTGAAAACTTCCTTTACAATTCAAGCAAACAATCTGATAACTGGGTGCAGAGATCAATTAACTTCCTAGTTCCAAAACTCAGTCCAAGATCATTTTAAATATAAATATCAGCTTCCTCCCTTGAAATGTGGTCCCTTGTTCACTTTCAATTTGGTTAATCGAATAATAAAATCATTTGAAAGTTCCAGCCAGGCTGAATAATATTTCACTGCCACCTGCACATATTCTACAATATCTAAGCTGTAAATACAATACTTACCACAATGATAACGACATAAATATTTAAAAGCCATGTCCAGAAAGCATTACACAAAGCAGCATGACACAAACTACAACCATTAGGTTTGGGATCAGCACAGTCATCATACAGTCCAGCATTTCTTTAAATCTCGAGCTGGATTTCTGTATGTACTGTAAGATCACAATTTGATATCAGTTAGCAAAGGGTTAAAAAAGGTCAACACCTACAACAGTGATGTCCAGCCAAATGCCAGTTTGGTTCAGTTTGCTGTACTCTGGCTTTAGTCACCAGGTTTCACAAAGAGTTTATCTAAGCTGATAATCCAGTGCAGGCCTGAAGGTCGAGTGCTACATCGCCAGAGGTTCCACTAAAACCTCAACTGCTAAAAACGGGTGGGTCTGGGCCAGGAGAGAGGTTATAAGGTTAAAAATCTGAAACACAAACCCAACCTGCCACTTCCCGCCCACATCCAGTTTTTGCAAAGGTGAACTAAAGGCAGGCAACAAAACTGTTTCTCAGGAGGCGGTACACTCATTTAAATCCTCCAAGGAGGCTTTGTGCTTTCATTTGAACAGTGTTTCTGTTTCCAAGCTCCCAGGGCCGGGTGTCCCAGGCCTCAGGAAGCCTGGCAGATAAAAGGTGAGAAAGTTGGAATCCAGAAGGTAAGTGCCTTTACGGAACTACTTGCAGACCAAGAGCAGGAATGCTTCTTGCAGGTTCAGCAACCAAATCTGTAAACTCACCCAAACCTCCCCCCGAACCCCCTCCAGTCCTAATTCAACAATCTCCTTCCTACACCCCAGAAACGCAACACCCCCCCCACCCCATTACCCAAAACCCAATGGTTGCTGGCCCTCAGCAACTCCAACTTTCACCTCAATCTCAAATTCACCTCCAATCCCTGAACATCCCCTTCCCCCATAAACACCTCATCCCCCTTCTACCATGCATCTTCTCCCCGCACCCAATCACCCCTCCAAAAAAACTGATCCTGGGCTGCGCCCTTTTCTGAAAGCTTCCCCTCCCAAGACACAGGCAAGCTCATCAATCTAGCTGCTTCCTCACAAGGAAAGCCCTTTTGTTTTTGCATTTAGGACAGTCAGACCTCTGGTTCCCTCCATAACTCCTCTCCCCCGTGCCCAGTAAATCAAGGCCCAAAAGATCTGGTCCAGTCATTCACCTCATCTACACTACTGAACAATCTCAGTGCTTTGAAATAATTCCTCCTGGATGACATGCTGAGTTTAGAAATGTGATGATGAGTCCCAGTCTTCAGTGACCTGACATTGTATTTTCAGATGTTTTCGTCAAGGGACATCTCATATCTTTGTGGATACTACGCTAACAGAGTGAAGATTCTGTGATCCACTATCTATTAATGAAAGGCGAGCAGACATTCAAAACATTCTAAGCTCAGTGAGGGAATCTGATAACATTTTTTTTTAAATCACAAGAACAAAGCTCAGCTCCATCAATATTTAAGCCCTTCAACTGAATATATTCCCAGGCAAAGACAAATCAATACACTCAGTGTAGATGCGCTGAAACCTAGGAGACAGCTGAGTGGAATGAAACAACTGAGGCAGCTTTGGCTTGAAAGGAAACAGTTTTAGGTGGGAACCGCCAAACTCACTATTGATTTTAAACCTTGTGGAAAGCATATGACCCAGTTAATAGCAGAAAACCGGTTCAACAAATACAAGTATGTGATTCATGTAATAACATTGCTTTTCCCACCATATACACGGTTTCTCTTCCTGAGTCATGTTTGCATAAGTGGTTGATTGTTCAACAATTTGATCAATTTACATGTTGACAATTCACGTGAGTTCATTAGTTTATATTATTTCACTGCTTAATTTATAACAATTAAAATACGAAGTAGAAATAATGAACTTTCATCTACAGAAAGCCTCTCATGTCTTCATGTCACCTCAAATGCTAATGAAATACGTTTGATGTGGTCACTGTTGTACTGCAGGTAAACACAGCCATGGCAGTCAATCTGCACCAAGCAGAATTTCACAAACTGAAATGATAATAGCCAGATGATCAATTCTAGGTTCTCTGTAAGGCACAGGGTACAAACGCAAAGTTATAATGAACCTTCATAAAACGCCTGCTTGGTCTCAACTGGAGTAATGTGCCCAATTCTGGGCACTGCACTTCAGGAATAATGTGAGGTTTGAGAGTGCACATGAACTAGGTCATTAATGAAAAAGAGCTTGGAAATAACTATTATTGTGGTCCTGTCTTTTGAGATAAAGGTAGCCAAAGCATAACTGAATGGTTTGAGAGGCTGAGTGGCTTTCCTCTATGTGATGACTGTATTTTCTTGTTGTGCCAAATTCCCTTAAAGACCAAGGTGAAATGGGGAGTATACTGAAAAACAGGGCAAAATGTTTTCCTGATTATGATAATTAGGTTCCAAGAAATGCCCATTTGACCCAAGGTTGCCATGGAATTGAAAAGCTAAAAAGCAAAGGATAAATAAAAAGCTAATTGGAGCTTGTGTTTTGGTTTGGCAC
Organism: Carcharodon carcharias; assembly: GCF_017639515.1. Classification (NCBI taxonomy): domain Eukaryota; kingdom Metazoa; phylum Chordata; class Chondrichthyes; order Lamniformes; family Lamnidae; genus Carcharodon; species Carcharodon carcharias. The sequence continues at coordinate 35,339,020 of NC_054496.1, forward strand.
TTCAGAACACACCCAGAATTTGAGGGGGGAAACAAGCAAGGGCCTCTCCAATTCAGTCAGTTTTCTGTTTGGCAGTTCAGAACAGATCTTTGTGCGGAAGCAATTCTCTGATAATAGAGCAGAGGCTGTGTTACTGTGTGTTACATATAGGAACAAAAGAACTGAAGATAGGAAGAGCAAGGAATTGTGGATTGGACAGACCCATTGCTGCCGTTTCGATGTTGCTCAAGCCCACTAGACTGTTTAAAAGGGTCGGATAAGGGGGTCTCTTGGGGTCCTGTGCCATTAAGACTGTTGTGACCCAAATGAGAGGGGCTTTATAGTTGAGCACCTTGTCGGTGTTAGCCATTTCTGGTGACTTCTGATAGAATACAGCTGTGGATGAATGCAACACAAAAGCTAAAATGATTGTGTGGGAACTGACAGATCTTGTATAATGAAGGCACAGTTGTAAAGACTAAGATTGCACAGGGTACCACATTTACGTGCAAAGTAACACAAGTGCTTGTAACTCAGTGAAGCGTATTTTTGTGATATCAGCTACTTGAAGTGAAATTTACTTAATTTTTAAATATCCTTCACTTGCTAATTTATGTTTGAATTATGTTGATTTTAGTTGGCTTGTTACAGTAAAAGCTTTAAAAGGTGAAATCTTGTCCAGTGGTTTTCTTTCCATTGACGTGAAGGGGATTCCTTTTTTAAAAAAATTTATTAGTCTCTACGGGAGTTATAACATCTTGTTCCTATGTTCCTAACATCATAGGAATAGTGTCATTACCAAATTCCTGTATATTAAGTGTTTGTACACTATTACAGCAACAATTTCAAGCTGAGCATTTTGGAAGGAGTACTTCAGAGGCACAACTTAAGGAAGAAATACTGTCAGTTTAAAAAAAAAATCAAGATGGCCAAATCGGGGGGAGGGACGATCCGCAAGAGTGAGCACAACAGTGTAGTAAAGACAGCAAAATATCTCCAGGTTATATGAATATTTCTTACAGGTGTCAACTGTAAAGGATAAAAGCAACTCACCAATTTCTGTAGCATACAGAGCATCCTAAAGGGTTTCATAGTCCGTGACCCCCGAGAAATTGGGGTGGGGCTGGCTTACGGTTAACTTGGATATGGATCAACAGATACAGATCAAAGGGTGAACAGCATGTGCCTTGAGGAGGAGACAACCAGGGACAAAACCAGCAACTCTAATGAAAGATTCAGTTAGCTCTGGGGTGAGGGTGGCAGGGTCAGAAATAGTCAAAATACACCCGTATTGAACAAGACCTGCAACACTAATCCAGGCAACAATAGGTCACAAACAGGTCAGTTACAAGTAAAATGAAGCCCTTTATTCAGAGGGACAAGCTGGGGGGATACTTGGGACAACCCAGAAACAGTCAGTGGGGACCTGGAAGGGGAACATCCTGCTTGGGAAATCTCCCTAGCCTCTGTAACTGGATACGAAACTAGTTGAAATAAGGAACAGAGCAATTATGAGTTAATAGATCAAACAGGAAGAGGAAGGCAGGAGTGTCCCATGGGATTTTGTGCTTCCATTCCTATTGTTTTTAACCTGCAGAACTGGCCTAAAAACTAAAATAAATAAGAAGCTGGTCAGAATTTGCTGTTGCCACAAAAATTAATAAAGAATAAAGCAATTTAGACAGTGAGGTAATTGATGAAAGATACAAGTGAATTAGATCAGTTATGGAACTGGGAAGGCACATGGCAACACCATTTATATCGTATTTTTAACACAAAAACATCTCAAGCCACTTCAAAGAAGTGTCATCAAAGAAAATTTGACACTGAGCCACAACAATCTTACAGCAGATGCTCAAAAGCTTGGTCAAAGAGGTAGGTGTTAGACAGCATCTGAAGAGTAGGAAAGACAGTGGAGGCAGAGAGAATTCAGGAGGGAATTCCAGAGTTAAGCAATTCCACAACTGAAGGCATGGAGCAATTAATATGGGGGCTGCTCAAGATGTCAGGGCTAGGAGACCGCTGATATCTCAGGTTATAGGCTGGAGGGGATTAGACAGGGGGGTGGGGGTTGGGGGGGGGTGCGTGAAGCCATGCAGGGATCTGAAAACAAGGATGGGAAATCGAGTCAATGCTTAATTGGGAACCAATGTAGGGCAGCAAGCACAGAGGTGGTGGCTGAATGGGACTTAGTGCAAGCTAGGACACGGGCAGCAGAGTTTTGGATAACCTCGTTTCCAAAGGTAAAAGTAGGAGGTCGACCAGGAATGCATTAGGAACATTCAAGTCTAGCGGTATAACAATAGCATGAATGAAGTTTCAGCAGCAAATGAGCTGAGGTGAGACAGAATCGCACAACCCTACAGAGGTGGAATCAGGCAGTTTTAGTGACAAAGTGGATGTGCAGTCGGAAGTTCATCTCGGGGTCAAAAATGACACCAATTGCAAATAATCTGGTTTCGCCTCAGTCAGTTGCTAGGGAGAGGAAAGGAATCAGTGGAGAGTGAACTGAGCTGGTGCTGAGGACCTGGAGACAATGACTTGAGTCTAATTCTAACCCAACATCTCGAGGAAATTTCTGCACTCAATGTTGGACAAGCAGTCTGACAATTTCAAATCAGCAGATATTGATAAATGGATAGTTGAGAAGTCAATAATATAAGTAACAAACTGGATTAACACAGACAGACCTTGAAGTACTACAGGCATCACTTTAACGTACAATGTCAATGTGCCTGAAAGGATGGTAAATACAAATTCAATTATAGCCTTCCAAAGCAATTTGAATAAATGCTTGAAGGAGAAAGAATTGCAGAGGTATGGGGAGAGAATGGGACTAACTGTGTTGCGCTTGGAATGAGCCTCTACAGACAATATATAAAACATGCATCATTCTATATTTATCCATCTATAAATATAGATGAGGAAGCCAATGCGCTAACTGTGCCACTGGGCAGACCCCACATAGACTGGTTGCGGCCTAGTAAGAGTGCTACGCAATTGAAAAACAGCCACTAGAAACTATACTCAGAAAAGCAAGACAAGTCCTGAAATGCTAATAGGGTGAGCTAAGAGATTGGGTAAACTTGAGCTCTGGAAGGATGAGGTGGGGTGTGGGCCAGGGCAGAGGGAAACCTTTCCCCAAATCTATAAAACTTAAAAACTGCACAGATAAAATAAACCCTGAATATCAGAGTAAGCTGAGAAGGAGAGCTAGAGAACATGGAAATGTTCACTGATCTATCCCCAGTGTCTGGGAAATAGCATATCCCAGGATATCAGTCATGCCCCTTTGTCAAATATTTCTCCAGGGACTCGATCAAGTTTTCACATTGTTGGGTAGATGCCAGTGTTGTAGCTATACTGAAACAGCTTGATTAAAGGCATGGTTAGTTCTGGGGCACAGGTTTTCAGTACTGCAGCCAGGATGCTGTCAGGGCCCAGAGTCTTTGCTGTATCCAGTGCCCTCAGCCATTTTTGATATCATGTGGAATGAATCAAATTGTCTGAAGACTGGCATCGGTAATACAGGGGACCTCGGGAAGAGGCTGAAATGGATTATCCACTTGGCAGTTCCAGCTGAAGATTTTTCTAAATTCTCCAGCCTTGTCTTTTGCACTAAGGTGCTGCCTCTACCATCAATAAGGATCACCTCATTCCCAAGACTTAATGGGCACTTGGATAATGAAGTTGTTGAAATTACACACAAAGCACTACAGGAATAAAACAGCAACACCAGATATATCTAGTTTGAGTGCTTTTTTGTATCTGAGCTTCTTTACTGCCTATGAGCACATTCGAATCTGCAAGTTTCAATGTGTTCAGGCATTTGGGTCTGTGATCTATGTAGGATTGTACTCACAGACAGACACAGACAGACAGACAGACACAGACAGACAGACACAGACAGAGACAGACAGAGACAGAGACAGACAGAGACAGACACACACACAGAGACAGACACACACACAGAGACAGACACACACACAGAGACAGACACAGACAGAGACAGACAGACACAGACAGACACAGACACAGACAGACACAGACACAGACAGACACAGACACAGACACAGACACAGACACAGACAGACACACACACAGACAGACACACACACAGACAGACACACACACACAGACAGACACACACACACAGACAGACACACACAGACAGACACACACAGACAGACACACACAGACAGACACACACAGACAGACACACAGACAGACACACAGACAGACACACAGACAGACACACAGACAGACACAGACACACACAGACAGACACACACAGACACACACAGACAGACACACAGACAGACACACAGACACACAGACAGACACACAGACACACAGACAGACACAGACACACAGACAGACACAGACACACAGACAGACACACACACAGACACAGACACACAGACAGACACACAGACAGAGACACACAGACAGAGACACACAGACAGAGACACACAGACAGAGACACACACAGAGACACACACACAGAGACACACACACAGAGACACAGACAGACACAGACAGACACAGACAGACACAGACAGACACAGACACACACAGACACACACAGACAGACACAGACAGACACAGACACACACAGACACACACAGACACACACAGACACACACAGACACACACAGACACACACAGACACACACACACAGACAGACACACACAGACAGACACACACAGACAGACACACACAGACAGACACACACACACAGACAGACACACACAGACAGACACACACAGACAGACACACCCCCTGAGAAATACATTCACACTCGAATGGAAATCGCAAGTTCAAACAAATCCCACAAAGTACTGAGCTTGCTCGTCAGTGCTCCTTGCTTTGTGAATATAACTATTTATAGACTCAGTAACTTCCCGCCAGCATTCATACGCATCACTGTCTACTCTGACCTTGTTCAGTATGGTTCTCTCAGTTCAACATCTAGTTTAGTGATACTCTTACTGCAGGAAATTGTGGTGACAAGTGAAGGAACTATCCAAACACTTGCCACTGTCTGGACAGTCAAACGACATATTCAGAATCACAGCAGAGTAAGCTGGGCCCATGGAGAAGTAGGAACAATTTCAGTGCCAAAGCAATGAAGCCAGTGCTTTCACTTGCATTCATCCTGTTTAACTTCAATTAGGTGGAAGTACGATCACAGCGCCATGTTCGCCTATGAAAACCAGCATCTCCATTAACCTACCCAAGCAGATGCAACTGCTCGTGCAATGCTAGCCTCACAGGAAACAGCTTCTAAAGCTAGGAGTCCATTTCCATCTCCCAATTTTCCAAATGAAATGACATTTTCTTGGATAGCTTGGCAGGGCCGAACCCAAAGTCAAAACACCGCAAGTACAGTGAAGGCTGAAAATTCATAGGAGCTGTCCAATCAGCACCAGCTCAAAGATGCAGGTCAATTTTACAGGTCTTCAGAAATCTGCCACACTCAATCAAGTCTCTCTCCCCCCACTGCCACCCCCACAACAAACTGCCAGTTCACACTCAAAGTGGCCTCTCAACTCACCAAAATCCATAGCACCAATATAAATGCTGCACTGTGTCAAAGACAGAATTGTATGAAATGCCACCGTTACTGTACCAAAAGTAACATTCAATAAAGCTCCAGTAATCAGGCTGCAATTTCTGACAAACCAACCAGGATGACGACAGCTAGCAATACACAAACAGAAAAAGATACCGCAGCCCCATTTTAATCAACACCTATAAAACTTCAGTTTCTTCATTTCAGGGACTAAGCAATAGGCTTGTTAATTCACTCACAGGCAGATTTCATACTGCAGTTCAGAATAACCACCTTTTGAGAGTCTGTCACTTTCAGGTTGGCAAACATGAAGCAGCAAAACTCCTCCACATATCCAGCTAACAGAAGCTGAAGAACAGCTGCTTTGGAGTGTGATCTATGTAGGACACTGTACCCGTGATATCAGGTTGTGAAACACTGAAGCGCAAGTAATTCATGCGCAGTCTAGGCAGGAGTGACACTGTCTCACAGCAGTGAATTAAAATCAGTTTTGTACCATCACAGGCATGGATGTTCTTTTATTGCAGAGCTTTTCTTAATGCTGCCTCCTCCATATTTCCACCATTTCACACCCAATTGGGTTCAAAGTCTGAATGTGTAACACAGCTTCTGTTAAGTGATTAATGCAATGAAGTGGCTGTGCTGTCACAAAGAGAGAGCAAGCCAGTTCAATCCAACAACTCCAACACACTGAGCTCCTGATTTCAGCCAAAAGTCAATTTAAATAGATTCACAATAATTTATCTTTAAACATGCAGGGGGGCTGGAATCTCAGCCAGCACAATGACAGAGGCACAACATTTTCTGCAGTCCCCAGATTTGGGAGGGCACAACCCCACCCTGCTATAAAGGTGGATAGGAGCCTTAACCATATCATCTTTAGCAGTGAAGCACCTCTTCCCTCGCATAGCAGTCCTGCAATCGCTTGCAGACATTCACTGCAAGGGTTCACCAGAGTGAGTAACTGCTGTGTGGGCGAGATAACTGAGGGCAATCATCATCTATGGATCAGTATACCAGCAAGAAGTGAACACCTCGAGCAAAGGAGACAGAGCAGAAAACTGTCAAATCAAAAGCCTCACCTTCACTTCAGCAAACATGTCTAGAGAAAATGGTGGGGGAGGGGGAAAGAAGGGTATTCCAATTTTGGATTACAATGATGGTGTGGTCAGTCTGACTGAATTCAAACGGCTGAATGGTGACAGCTCAAGAGACCAATGGTTTCTGCTTCTTCTGGCTTTTCCCCAGAATGACTGCACCTGCAGACTGAATTATTCAGAACAGGAGTGAGCCAAAAACAAATAAATACATTTACTCCAGATTGGATAGGAAAGGAACTTCCAAGCTGATGTTAAAATTACACCACATTGCAATTTTAAAAGGCTGAAATGATAACAAATCCATACAGTGCCTTTCAGCTGAAATCAAACAGTCTGTCCTAAAAAGCTCACTTTGAATTCTTGGAGATATCAGTGACTTATTTTTAACTGGACAGTTGTTTTGAAGTTCTCCCATTAATTAATCATCTGCCCATTCTGAATTACCAAAAAAAACACTCAGAACACAAAGATAAGCTTTGATCCAAAGCATTACCTAGCACACTTCCCTTTGGACACAGGACAATTCAGGAAAGGAATGCATCTAATTACTTATCATTTAAGGATGCCCACTGGAGTACTTTAAGCACATTTGGCAGATATTGTACTCGGATTCAGTATCAGCGATCACCCAATAAGTGGATCTCTACGAACCGGAGTGCACTTTGACCTACTCAATAACTAGATAAATGTGGTGAAACAGAGGGTCAGACAGAGAACCCTTACACTGTATTCAGCTTACTGAAACATATCACATGCTGCCATTTGATAATATATATTTATCTGTATCAGTCCAAGACATATAAACCGACAGGGATTAAACAGGACCTCAAGTGCACTGGAGTAAACCAAGTATTTTTAAATTAATTCAAACTTTTACTATCCTCCTTTAAATGTCAAAACTACACTAACCATTGAAACAAAGGGTTCACCTAAGACAGTGAAACCTCATTTAGTGCAGGGTTCCTGCTGCTTATAAACTGATTGTATAATGTTAGCCACAAATGTACCATCAACTTACTTTGAAGACACAGAGAAACAACAAGCATTAGACAAATATACCCATCCACATCAGATTAACAGCCACTCAAAGGAAGATAAATGCATTGTCTATGCTGTAAATCTCCAAGATATCTCAATGCCAATATGTAAATGAACAAATCGAATATCTAGAGATAGATTCCATCAAGTTATACTTTTATACCTTTGACTAAAAAAAAATGACAATTCTAACCCCCAATAACCTTCTCCCGCCCCACCCCATCCTGCCCTTACCTCACAAAACCTAACTTACAACGTTATGGACATTGCAAGCAGCAGATTAGAGAATATTTAAAAATTTAACGAAGACAAAATGATTCATTATCACTGTGTACTCTCCAAGTTAGAAATAGATTGATTGTACAGGACCAGATGTTGTACATCCACTGGGGTCAGTCAGTCAGGTACTGGTTGGAAAAACTTACACAACTTCAGTCAGACACTGCCAGGTTTAGTTTCTGTCCAAACACTCTTACTGCTCAACCAAATCTAAAAATTCTTCGTCGTAATCATATTCTCCTAGTCTTAAAATTTAAGTCAAAGAAAGACCCTTCCCCCACATCAAATTCACCACCATGAAATGCATCTCCACTACTTGACTTGTACTTTGACAACCTTCAATCCAACTCCTTACTACATAACTACATTTCTTTGGTCTACAACTGGCCAATATCAACAGCCCCAACTCCTCAAACATTGCTACACTCATCTCAAAAGCTGCTGTTATCATCCCCTCTTCAAAACAGCCTCACCTCTCCATCCTATTGACCTATTAACATTCCCCATTCCTTCTCAAGGTCCTTAAATGCATTCTCATCCGCCATCCAAACCTCACCTCTTCATTATTCCTGTTCAAATCAGAGTCACAGAATTGTTACAGTGTCAGCGGCCATTCAGCCCATCGTGTCTGCACCAGCTGTCTGAGCATTTTAACTTAGTGCCAATCCCCTGCCTTTCCTCCATAACCCTGCACATTATTTAAATAGAAACAATCTTCCAATGCCCTCTTGAATACCTCAGTTGAACCTGCCTCCACCACACTGCCAGGCAGTGCATTCCAAACCCTAACTACTCACTGTGTGAAAAAGTTTTTTCTCACCTTGCATTTGCTCCTTTTGCAAAACACTTCAAAACTGTGCCCTCTGGTTCGCGATCCATTTACGAGTGGGAACAGTTTCTCCCTATCTACTCTGTCCATGCCCCACATGATTTTGAAAACTTCCACCAAGTCTTCTCTTAGCTTTCTCCTCTTCAAGGAAAACAGTCCCAACTTCTCCAATCTTTCCTCATAATTGATGTGTCTCATCCCTGGAACCATTCTCATAAACCTCTTCTGCACTTTTTCCAATGGGTTCACATCCTTCCTATGGTGTGGTGCCCAGAACTGTACACAACGTTCCAGCTCAGGTCTAACCAGTGTTCATCTAAGTATTCATGCTTAGTTGTTCATATTCATATTCAGTACCCTATATAAGTTCTTCATAACTTCTCTGCTCTTGTACTCTATGCTCCTGTTAATGAAGCCCAGAATACTATAAGCTTTAGAAACAGCTCTTTATCTGTCCTGTCACTTTTTTGTTTATTCATTCACGGGATGTGGGCTTCACTGGCTGGGCCAGCATTTATTGCCCATCCCCAGTTGCCTTGAGAAGGTAGTGGTGAGCTGCCTTCCTAACCACTGCAGTCCATGTGGTGTAGGTACCCCCACAGTGCTGTTAGGGAAGGGTTTCCAGGGTTTTGACCCAGCAACAGTGAAGGAACAGTGATATATTTGCAAGTCAGGATGGTAAGTTACTTGGAGGGGAACCTCCGGGTGGTGCTGTTCTCACCTATCTGCTGCCCTTGTCCTTCTAGGTGGTAGTGATTGCAGGTTTGGGAGGTGCTGTCTAAAAAGCCTTGGTGAATTCCTGCAGCGCATCTTGTAGATGGTACACACTGCTGCTGCTGTGCATTGGTGGTGGAGGGAGTGAATGTTTGTGGATGTGCTGCCAATCAAGCAGGCTGATTTGTCCTGGACAGTGTCCAGCTTCTTCAGTGTTGTGGGAGCTGCACTTATCTAGGTAAGTGGAGAGTATTCCATCACACTCCTGACTTGTGCCTTGTTGATGGTGGACAATCTTTGGGGGAGTCAGGAGGTGAATTACTCGTCACACGATTCCTAGCCTCTGACTTGTCTTCTAGCCACAGTATTTATATGACTAGGCCAGTTTCTGGTCAATGGTAACCCCCAGGTTTTTGATAGTGGGGGATTCAGTAATGGTAATGCCATTGAACTTCAAGGGGCGATGATTGGATTCTCACTTGTTGGAGATGGTCATTGCCTGATGCAAATGTTACTTGCCACTTGTCAGCCCAAGTCTGGATGTTGTCCAGGTCTTGTTGCATTTGGACAGGGACTGCTTCAGTATCTGAGTCGTCGCGAATGGTGCTGAACATTGTGCAATCATCAGCGAACATCCCCACTTCTGACCTTCCGAGGGGAGGAAGGTCATTGATGAAGCTGCTGAAGATGGTTGGGCCTACGTCACTACCCTGAGGAACTCCTGTAGTGATGTCCTGAGGCTGAGATAACTGACCTCCAACAACCACAGCCATCTTCCTTTGTGCTAGATATGACTCCAGCCAGCAGAGAGTTTTCCCCGATTCCCACTGACTCCAGTTTTGCTAGGGCTCCTTGATGCCACGCTCGGTCAAACGCTGTCTTGATGTCAAGGGCAGTTCAGCTCCTTTGTCCATAGTGACTTATGTACTTATACACTCAGATCTCTCTGCTCCTGCACATCCTTTACTTTATACCGTCTCTCCATGTGCTTTGTACCAAAACGCATCACCTCACACTTCTCTGCAATGAACTTCATCTGCCACTTATCTGCCCACTTCACCAATGTGTTAATGTCCTTCTGAAGTTCTACACTGTCCTCCTCACAGTTTACAATTCTCTCAGTTTTGTGTCATCTGCAAACTTTGACACTGTCCCCTGCATACCAAGATCCAGATCATTCATATATAATCGGGAAAAGCAAGGGTCCCAATATCAACTCCTGGGGAACTCCACTATAAACCTTCATCCAGCCCAAAAAATACCCATTAACCATTACTGTTTCCGACCCCTCAGCCAATTTTGTATCCATGTTCTACTGTCCCTTTTATTCCATGACCTATAACTTTCCTCAAGTCGAAATGCTTTGCTCACAATAACTTGCTCAAGCAGCTGGTAAGGTAGGCACTCTTCCATCATTCAGCTTCTCTCTATTCACCAACTCACAGCGAATCCAATATGCTGAGTCTTAAGATCTGACCCAGGCTTGTGCCAATGATGCATAAGGAATCAACCAGGAAAAATTTTGTGACGTTATTAAAACTGTGATCTACACTACATTCAGCACTGAGAATACAGCAATAGGGGTCAGCCATAGCACAGTTTGAGCATACTTCCCTTCAAGTCAAAAGGCCACTTAAAGAGATAGTTCTAAAATTTCCAACAACTTTGTATGAGAACCCGGGGCTGGATTATCATCCTCGAGGCAGGTAACAGGATTCAGGAAATTTCCCGGCTCGGCCCGGCCGTCTCGGGAGAAAATGCCTGCAAAGGCGGGATTTCTGTCCGGGGTGGGAATGAAGAGGGGGTGCTGTTGGGAGTCAGACCCACTTCCATTTGGACGAACTGCTTTAAAGGCCCATGTCAGTGCTTTTGGACTTCACCCCAATTGGAATAAAAACAATAAAGCAGAAAACAACCCTCTAGCCCACACACCGCCTCACACTCCCCATGCAGCCGCCATGCCAACTTACGCCCCTCCACCCATCCCCCATGGCCCCTCACCCTCCATGCCAAGTTATGCCCCTCTAAGCATTCCCATGGCAACCTATGCCCCTTCACCTACCCAAGGCCCCTTGCACCCGCCATGCCAATCTACGGCACTTCCGTGCCCATTCACCCAATACACACGCTGTACAGAACCAGAGAGCCCCGTGAAGTGTAAAAAGCTTTAAAAGTCATTCATTCATAACTTTCTTAAAAACAATTATTTTTACTACAGCCCTGTAAAAGTGTCAATCAACCAGACCTTTAAAGTATCAATAGTAGAAACTGCAAGCACTTGACACCTCTATCTTGTATAAATAAACACTGAGCAACAGACTTAAGAGACTGTCAATCAAGTAATGTTTTCCCTTAGGCGCAACTGCTTCAACAGACTAATGGATGTCTGGACTATCAGCTAAGCCTCATTATGCAGAAACTTTCCTCTGGAGGAGAGTCCAGAACAAAGAGGTACGATTTTAAAATAAGAGTTAGGCTGTTCAGAGGTGATGCCAGGAATCATGAGCTGGATTTTCGGATTCGGAAAGACTCTGTGAACCTTTAGAAATGGCAGCTGGGTCCCAATTTCAGGAATGTTTTTCTCAACTAACCCATTTAGTCATCTGAAACACCTCATTTAGATCACCCCTACATCTTCAACATTCAAGAAATCATAAGCCTGATCTACACAACCTTGTAGTCCAAGTTCTGGTGAATCTGGCCTGACCAATATACACATCCTGAGGTGCAGTGCCAAGAAACCTAGGATGCAGTTACTACATTTATTACGTTTTCACACTTGGAATCATATTTTCAATTTGCAAATTTAAGTATTATATTAACCTTTTTCACTGTTCACCAGCTCAATGATTTCTGTACCTGGATCCCTCTCAGCTCATACACAGTTCTTAGCTTCTAACCATTTAGAAAATACTCTGTTCTACCTTTCTTAGATAGAAAATGAATCACCTCACAGCTTCCCACCTTGAATTTGATCCGCCACACTTTTGTCCAGTTCCTTAATCTATTAATGGCCCTTTGCAATTCTGCTCCCAGCTACATGATTCATTGTGCCACCAGCAAACTTGGATATATAGCTCTATTTTTTCAGGTCACATCCAGACAATTGGAGTGCACAGATAAAAACATCGAGTCAGGTTTTACAGTGGGTGGGGATGGAATTACCCACCGAAAATGACCACAATTTCAGGATGTCAGGAATGCATAGACTAGTACAGAAATTCTGAATCTGTGGTTTGTGACACAGGGCCAAGGCAGATATAGGCTGACTTTGGAAGCAAATCGGCGGCAGTTCTGAACCATCGCGTAGTCTAGCTGCTTCAAGAGAGCCTATAAAACACTAACCCTAACTACAGCAATCGACACTGACATATTATCAGGTATGCATCGTAAAGGTAGCAGGCTTTCTGCATCCTCACCACTCACTAGTGTACAGAGAGCACAGACAATCAACATGGTGGCAACATGCCAATAAAGAACATTAAACATGGAGCCAGCGCTGGCTGCTGTATCAATACTATCAGGCACAAAATATCTCTATACTAACAGGGGCTTGAGAAAAGGAACAGAACTGTAAACCCAAACTTGTAGCTGAGACTACGTAAGGAGGAGCACTAATTTACAAAATAGCTAAGTTGGACTGGTCGTCACAGGATGAGGATAAAGTGCCAGAAATAAAAGGAAAATTAAAGATCAAGGGAAGGAACTACATAGATGAATTCAAGTTAAAATGGTAATGCAGAAATTAATGACATTAAAGATAGACACATCTCCAGAAACCCAATGGCTCCAACCTCGGCACATTAAAACAGGCAAGACATTGCTGATGAATCAGTTAAAATCTTCCAAAACACTCGACTCAGAAACTTGTCTCCTTGGATTGTAAATCTGCCAATGTCACTCAGCAACAATGACCATGAAAGTACCAGATTATTGTAAAAACCCATCTGGTTCACTCATTCCCTTTAGGGAAGGAAATCTGCCACCCTTACCCAGTCTGTATTACATGCAACTCCAGACCCACATAATGTGGTTGGACTCTTAGCTGCCCTCTGAAATGGCCAAGCAAGCCATTCTGTTGTATCAAACTGCTACAGAAAAGTCAAAGAAGAATAAAACCAGATAGGCCATCTGGCACCAACCTACGCACCAGAAATAACAAATGCACACCCTGGCCAATCAACCCTACTCACTCTGGGGGGCTCGTGCCAAAATTGGAAGGTCTGTCCCACAGACAAATCAGGCAACAACCTAACAAGGTTGCACTCTCAGAATCACAACTGAAAGTCAATGTTGCAGACTCCTCCATCCCCATCCCTGGGTATGTACTGTCCCTCCAGCAGGACAGACCCAGCAGAGGCAGCGGCACAGTGGTGTAGTGTGTCCCTGGATGTCCGGCACAGTGGTATACAGTCAGGAGAGTGTCCCTGGGAGTCCTCAACATATACCCAGGAACCCCATCAACCATGGTTCAACGAGGAGTGCAAAGGACAAGGGTCAAGCCACAAGGACGACAAATCCAACCCAGCCAATTACTGCCCCATCAGTCTGATCTCGATCAAAGTGATGGAAGGGGTCGCCGACAGTACTACCAAGTAGCACTTACTTAGCAATAACCTGCTCACTGACACTCAGTTTGGGTTCCACTAGGGCCAACAGACTTCAAGCCTCATTACAACCTTGGCCCAAAAATGGACGAAAGAGCTGAATTCAAGAGGGGAGTTAGAGCAACTACCCTTAACATCAAGGAAGCATTTGACTGAGTGTGGCACCGAGGAGCCCCCAAAAAAGGTATGTCAATTGGAATCAGGGGGAAACTCTTCACTGACTGGAGTCATACTTAGCATAAAAGATACGACTATTGTCATTGGAGCTCAATCATCTTAACTCCAAAACATTGCTGCAGGAGTTCCTCAGGAGGGTGTCCTAGGCCAAACCATCTTCAGCTGCTTCATCAATGACCTTCCCTCCATCATAAGGTCAGAAGTGGGGATGTTTGCTGAAGATTGCACCACTTTCAGTACCATTTACGACTCTTCGGATACTGAAGTAGTCAGTACCCATATGCAACAAGACCTGGACAATATTCAGGTTTGGACTGAAATGACAAATAACAGGCGTGCTACACAAGCATCAGGCAATACAACTATAGAGAATCAAACCATCTCCCCATGACATTCATACCATTGCTGAAGGTCCACCATCAACATCCTGGAAGTTACAATTGACAGAAAGTGGACTGGACTATAAATACCGTGGCTACAAGAACAAGTCGAAGGCTGGGAATTCTGCATTCTGCAGCAAGTAACTGACTCCTCAAAGTCTACCATCCATCTACAAGGCAGAAGCATGAAGGAATACTCTCCACCAGCCTGGATAAGCACAGCTCCAACAACAGTCAAGAAGCTCAGCACCATGCAAGATAAAGCAACCCACTAGATCAGCACCCCGTTAACTACCAGCAGAATGATTTCAGTGTGTACTATCTACAAGATATACTGCAGCAACTCATCAAGGCTCCTTCAACAGCACCTTCCAAACCTGCAAGCTCTACCAGCTAGAAGGACAAGGGCAGCAGGTGCATGGAAACACCACCACCTTCAAGTTCCCCACCAAGCCACTCACCACAGTGTCAGGGGTCAAAATCAGGGAACACTCTCTTCCTAACAGCACTGTGGGTGTAGCTTCTCCAAATGAACTGCAGTGGTTCAATGCGGCAGCTCACCACTACCTCAGAGGGCAATTAGGGATGGCAACACTTGCTGGCCTTGCCAGTGACACACATATCCCACAAACATAAAACAAAATTTAAAGGTAAGAAAGATACATGCAAAAATGCAAGCCTATTAGTCCAATGTCAGTTTAAGGAAGTTACTAGAATCTGGTATTAGAGACAGAGTGACTGAGCATGTGGGTAAATATAAACTGGTCAGAGTGAACTAGCATGAACTTGCAAAGGGTAAGTCAAACCGTATGAAATGAGTCAAAATTTTTAGGTAACAAACCTGGTATATCAGAGTGTGTCAATGGATGTTATTTATCTGGATTTCCAGAAGGCACTTGACAAGTTTCCACATAGCAGGCTTAAAAATGAGAACACTTGGAATTGAAGGCAATCCACTGGTTTACATAGGAAATTGGTTAATGGTCCCCTGTAACGCGCTGTGCTATGCAAGCCCTTCTGTTGCACTGTTCAGCCCCTTTAAGATTACTGCTCAGTCACTCCATCTTAAAGGGACCACTGCTTGTGCTCAGCCTGTTTGTCTGGAGTGACTCATTCCCGAATACTGTGTGGGAGGCAGGAGACAGAGAATAAGGAGATTCTTCATCTCAAGTTGACAGAATATATACAGAATATATAATGGTATACCCCAGGGATATGTACTGGGGCCTGAGGTTTTAAACATATTTGTAAATGACTGCAGGGTAATTTGTAAATGACAACTTTAGGCTGATAAATTGTTAGGCCAAGGTATTAACGGCTACAGGGGTGAGGAGGGCAGATGGAGATAATAAACAGGTCAGCCATGATCGAATAGTTTCAGCAACTTAAAAAAAACTTGCATTTATATAGCACCTTTCATGACCAGACATATCAAAGCACTTTACAGCCAATGAAGTGCTTTTGAAATGTAATCACTGTTGTAATATAGGAAACTTGGCAGCCAATTTGCACATAGCAAGTTGTGATTGAGGGGTAAATATTGGCCAGGACACTGGGAATAACTCTGCTGCTTTTTTCAAAACAGTGCCATGGAATCTTTTATGTCCACCTTAGGAGGCAGATGAGGCCTCGATTTAACAGCTTATCTAAAAGAAATCTTCACTCTCAGCAGAGTACTGGTATGTCAACATTGACTCTTTTTGTGCTCAGGTCCTGGAGTGGTAACCCAAAAAACTTGACTCAAAGGCAAGCATGCTACCGACTGCGCCACAGTTACTACATGTGGGAATCCTTAAAGCAGTGATAACTGTCTGCAAATAATTAGAACATTCCATCACTATTCACTCTTTTGGTGTTCGTAAAAATTCAAGTCAGGAATACTATGTCCACGTTACTGACTTACATCACCTTGAATAATGTTGGGATTTGCAAGAAAAGACAAAATGGGCCAAATGGCCTCCTCCTGTGTGGGAATGACTCTATAAAATGAGGGATTTAGATCAAGGGTCCAAGCATTCTAATCATCAGAACAAAAATAATTTTGCAATTGTACTAATTTACAATACAACTAGTACAACCATCTCACTCAATAAATACCACCACTGTAAGCAGTCTGAAAGGAGCCATTATTCTGCAATTCTCTGCAAGCAGTCTGTTACTAATGCATGTGCGCTTTCTACACCAGGAGACGAATATGCCCCATAAATAGCCGCTAGAAGTCAAGTAAAGATTATGGTGCCTGGAACACAGTAACAGCAGAATTGTAGGGATAAAACAACCAAGCACATGCACAGGAACTACAAATCTGTAGTAAAAAAGTAGTTTTAATCACGAGTGTGTAAAGCCCATTAAGCAGCACATCCAAACAGTATTAATTGAACTAAACAGTAGCTTCTATTTACTTTTACAAAGAAGGTGCAATACAATGTTACTTTAACTCTGATGTATATACAAAACCTGCACGAACCACAAACTTATAGAGCCCCAGATTGTTGGCTGAATGGAGCACAGACTGTAGGAGCCACACAAATTACCTACCAATATTCACTATAAGCCCACTGACTTCCACAGCTACCTTCACCACATGCTCTGCCACCAGGCTTCCCTTAAGAATCCTGTTCCATTCTCCAAGTTCCTCTGTCTGATGATTCAACCTTCCATACTAGTGCTTCTGACATCTTCCTTTTTCCTCAACCAAGGATTTCTCCCCACTGTGGTTAACAGCCCCAGACTCTCCATCTCATTTCCTGCGCTTCTGCTCTGACTCCTTCTCAAAATCATGATAGGGTTTCCTTTGTCCTCACCTTGCACAACACCAGCCTCCATATTCAACTGTCGATCCTCTGCCACCACCAAACACATTTCCCCTCCATATCCCTTTCACCATTCCGAAGGGGCCATTCCCTCCTCGACACCCTGGCCCCTCTCCTCAGTCCCCTCCAATACCCCATCCCTTTCCCATGGCACTTTGCTATGCAAGCATTGCAAGGAGAGGCAATGTCTGCCCTTTTATTTCCTCCAATATGCCCCATGGCCCCAAATGCTCCAAACTGAAATACTGATTTGCTAGAACTTAGTCTACGGTATTTGCTGCTCACAATATGGTCTCCTCTGCATTGGGGGAGACCAAACCACCCAGGTTGGGTGACTTTAATTGTCCACTTTGCTCTCACTCTGACCTTTCTGGGACACTGCAGGAGAGCAAGAACAATGAAGCTCAACACAAGCTGGAGGAACCGCACCTCATCTTTCGACTGGACACTTCACAGCCTTCTGGACTCAACAGAGTTTGACAATGTTGAATCATAACCTTTGCTCTCTTTGTTTCCCTTTTCTCTGCTGGATCAGTTTCGCTCTCACTCATTTTGCTTTTTCTTTTACTCTTTTTTGCTTTCAGATGGGAGTTGCCCATGATCCTGACATTCACACCTCCTCTTTTGTCTCTTTCCTTGTCCCTTTACAACAGTTCTTTTGCAAAAATATACTTTATTCAAAAAATATCTGGAAGAACATTACAAAACATTTCTAAATCACCCTCACAAAAAGTACAATCAGATTCAACTTGTACACATGGATCACAAGGTGCATCAATACAATCAAGGAATATTACAATCATTTCAATCTGGTCATTACAGACAATCAGACAAAGGTATTGGATTTATCAACATACATCACGTTGCTCTCTGAGGTGCTTCATTACAATTATAATACAATTAGAATTCAATGCTGACGTTCATTTTGAGCTGTACATCCCGAGGGTCTCTACACAGTTCCCAGTCTCTCGGTGCACTGTGGCAGCAAGGTCTTAGAGAGCAACCCTTCCCCATTGCGCCTTTACGGCGGCTGCCCCAAGCTTTAGTGCGTCCCTCAGCACGTAGCCCTGGACCTTGGAATGTGCTAGTCTGCAACACTCGGTCAGATACAACTCTTTGTGCTGGAAAACCAACAAGTTACGGGCAGACCAAAGAGCATCTTTCACCGAGTTGATGATCCTCCAGCTGCAGTTGATGTTTCTCTCGATGTGTGTCCCTGGGAACAGCCCGTAGAGCACAGAGTCCTGTGTCACAGAACTGCTCGGGATGAACCTCGACAGAAACCACTGCACCTCTCTCCAGACCTTCTTTGCAAAGGCACAATCCACAAGGAGGTGAACAACAGTCTCGTCCCCACCACAGCCACCTCGAGGGCAATGTGCAGAGGGGGTGAGACTCCTGGCATGTAGGAAGGATCTGACAGGGAGGGCCTTTCTCACCA